>NW_006924846.1:11177-12241 GCF_000298275.1 Orycteropus afer afer | reverse complement strand
GAAGCAGACTGCTCCATCTTTCTTCTGTGGAGTGGGTTTGAACCATTGATCTTTTGGTTAGCAGCCAGATACTTTAACCGTTACACCACCAAAGCTCCTTATAGAGGTTAGGATTCTAAAACATATTTTTGGGAAACGCAGTTCAATCCACGTTATTGTTAGATGCTGTTGAGTTGGTTCTGATTCATAGCAAACCTATCTATATACAGCAGAAAAACACTGCCCAGTCCTGCACTATCCTCGTAATTGTTACTATGTTTGAGCCTATTGTTGCAGCCACTGAGTCAATCCATCCCACTGAGCATTTTTTTCACTGACCCTTTACTTTACCAAGCATGCTGTCCTTCTCCAGGGACTGGCTTCTCCTGTTAATATGTCCAAAGTACTTGAGACAAAATCTCACCATCTTTGCTTCTAATGAGCATTCTTTCTGTACTTCTTCCAAGACATGTTTGTTCTTTCTTCTGACATTCCAGGGTATAATCAATATTCTTAGCCAACACCATCATTCAAAAGCATCGCTTCTTCTTCAGTCTTCCTTCTTCATTATCCAGCTTTCAGATGTGTACAAGGTGATTGAAAACATCATGGCTTGGGTCAGGGACACCTTAATCTTTTGCAGCCAGTTTGCCCAACATAATATGCCATCTGGGCAGATGGCTTTTTGGAGGAGCAAAACTGGTAGGGAAGGCCAGGAAACTGCGGCAGATGTCTTTTCTGAGGGCCAGAACTGGTAGGGAAGGCTGGAAAGTGGGAGTGGAGCAGTTTGGAATGGCTAAGGGAGACAAACTTGTCTGTCAGTTTGTCATCCTGTGGTGGCTTGTGTGTTGCTGTGAGGCTGGAGGCTGTGCCAGCAGGGATGTCTATGGTGGACAGGTTCCAGTGGAGCCTCCAGCCTAAGACAGACTTGGAAGAAGGAAGAGGCCATCTACTTCTCAAAGAATTGGCCAGTGAAAACCTTATGAATAGTGGTGAAACACTGCCTGATATAGTACTGAAAAATAGCCCTGAAACATTGTGATATCATGCCAGAGGATGAGCCCCTCAGGTGGGAAGGCATTCAA
>NW_006924846.1:7028-10017 GCF_000298275.1 Orycteropus afer afer | reverse complement strand
AAGTGGATGTCAGAGAAAACTCTGAATCTTGCCCCAGAATGGAGAGTAGCTAAAGCAAATGGGAGAATCAACAGGATAAAAGAGGTGAACAGAAGATTTCAAAGAGCAGCTCGAGAAGACAAAATCAATTATTATAATGAAATGTGCCAAGAGTTGGAGTTAGAAAACCAAAAGGGAAGAATATGCTTGGCATTTCTCAAGCTGAAGGAACTGAGGAAAAAAATTTAGGCCTCAAATTGCAATATTGAAAGATTGCATGGGCAATATGTTGAATGATGGAACAAACATCCAAAGAAATGGATGGATTAGAGTCACTGTACCCAAAAGAACTGGTAGATGATCATCCATTTCAGGAGGTGACATGTGATCAAGAACCAGTGGTGTTGAAGGAAGAAGTCAAAGCTGTACTGAAGGAATTGGCAGAAAAAAAAAAAAAGGGTCTGGGAATTGATGGAATACCCATTGAGATGCTTCAACAAACAGATGCCCTGTTGGAGGCACTCACTTAGGTATACCAAGAGATTTGGAAGACAGCTACCTGGCCAAGTGACTGCAAGACATATTTGTACCCATTTCAAAGAAAGGTGATCCCACAGAATGAGCAAATTATTGAACAATATCATTGATATAACACCAACTAAAATCTTACTGAAGATAATTAAAAAATGATTGCAGCGATATATTGACAGAGAACTTCCAGAAATGCAAGCTGGATTCAGAAGGGATTCAGCAAGGGATATCATAGCTGATGTCAGATAGATCTTGACTCAAAGCAAAGAATACCAGAAAGATGTTTAGTTGTATTTTATTGACCATCTAAAGGCATTTAAGTATGTGGATCATAACAAATTATGGATAACATTGAAAAGAATGGGAATCCCACAACACTTAATTGTACTCATGAGGAACCTGTACATAGTCCAGGAGGCTGTCGTTTGAACAGAACAAGGGGACATCACATGGTTAAAATCAGGGAGGGAGTTGTCAGGGTTATATCCTTTCACCATACTTACTCAACTTGTATGCTGAACATATAATCCAAGAAGCTTGACTATATGAAGAAGAATGTGGCATCAGGATTGGAGGAAGGTTGTTAAAATCTGCGATACACAGGTGACACAAATTTGCTTGCTGAAAGTGAGGATGACTTAGAGTGCTTAGTGATGAAAATTGAAGACTACAGTCTATAGTATGGATTACACCTCAACATAAAGAAAACAGAAATCCTCACAACTGGACCAATAAACAACATCATGATAGATGGAGAAAAGACTGAAGGTGTCAAAGACTTCATATTACTTGGTTCTACAATCAACGCCAATGGAAGCACAGTCAAGACATAAAAAGATGTATTGCATTGGGCAAATCTGCTACAAGAGACCTCTTTCAAATGCTGAAGAGAAAAGATATCTCCTTGAAGACTAGGATGTGCCTAACCCAAGCCATGATACTTTCAGTTGCCTATAGCATGTGAGAGCTGGATAATGAATAAGAAAGACCAAAGAAGAGTTGATGCTTTTGAGTTGTGGTGTTGGCAATGAATGCTCAAAGTACCATGGGCTGCTAAACGGACTAACAAATCTGTCCTGGAAGAAGTGCAGCCTGAATGCTCCTTGGAAGCAAGAATGGCCAGACCTAATCTCACCTACTTTGGTCATGTTGTCAGAAGGGACCATGTTTGGTAAAGTGGGGGATCAATAAACGAGGGGAAGTCCCTTGATGAGATGGATAGACACAGTGGCTGCAGCGATGGGCTCAGGTATAGTAGGGATAATGAGGTTGGCACAGGACCAGGCACTGTTTTGTTCTGTTGAACATAAGGTCGCTATGAGTTGGAGACAAGTCAACAGCACATAACAACAACAATATGACATCTGATTTCTTGTCTGCTGCTCCATGAGCATTGATTGTGAATTAATTCCTTGACAACCAGTTTGTGACAGCCACAAGTGGCTGCTTGGAGCTTTGCTTTAAGAAGTATTGGAATCTGCTTCAGGACTTATCAGGCAAGAGCAGTGGGATAAATTTTTGCTGCCAGTGTGGAAGTTCAAAAAGAGAGTCATGTGAGATTTGTCATACATTTGTTGTCTCTCATTAGGGCACCTCTATTTCATTCCTTTCCTGTCTCGTTGTCACTTTTTTATCCCTACTTCCCTTATATAAATAAATACACTTTTACTCAAAAAAGAAAGAATTTTCTGAGTTGCTATTGTGTATCAGTCAGCTGGGGCTAGGCTATGCTTCAGTAACAAGCATTCCCCAGTTGTTCATGGCTTACAAACAACAACTGTTCATGCTCCAGTTCATCCAGCCTGGCTAGGAAGAAGGCCTTGCTCAGCACATGGACCCACGTGTCCAGGATGATGGTGCATCTTAATCTCTAACTATATCAGGGCCAGGAGAAAAGAGTGTGTTCATCCCAAAAGTGACACATCCATCTCTGCTCCCAGATATTGGGTAGAATTAGTCACAGGACCCCACCCAACCACAAGAGGGTCAGGAAATATATTTCTACCAAATGCTTTGAAAGCAATTGCTGAGAACAAATGCTTAGGTACTACTGCACGGATATTGTGGAAGATGTTAGAAAACTTAGAAAATTAATAGCAAGAGACTCAAGTTTGACCTGCATAAAGTCATGAGTTTATTGCAAGATAGTCATGGCAAGGCATGCAAGTAAGTTCTCACAACATTCAATAAGAACTGGAGAGTCAGAATTTACCATTTGAATGGTGAGAGTGCAGATTTTCAGAGTTCAGGCTTTACCTTTAACGAGAGGTCTCAGGAGGAAGCTAATGGCTTGAATTTAGCAGTGGTCCCTCATAATTAGGGTCCCAGGTTGGTGGCAGTGCACAGAATCTTGGTTCCATCTCTGCCTTCTCTCAGTGTTATATTTTCTCATGTCGCAGCATGCAGGTCAGAGTGAAGGTAAAGGTTGTTTTATATACTTCACATGCTTCTGTGTTTTATATCCAAGTTGAGAAATTTT
>NW_006924846.1:2893-4060 GCF_000298275.1 Orycteropus afer afer | reverse complement strand
CAATATAATAACCATAACAGCTGCAGTCTATACTGAGCGCCTGTGAGCTGGTCTCCATTCTAGATATCTCATCTACGTGATCTTACCTAATTATAAAGAAATCACTAGGATTTATAAATGCCCCATTCTCCATTTGAGGAAATAGGTTAGAAACTAGAAGGGCTTTGTCCAAAGTTGGAAGGGTGAAAAGAAAACAGGGTCAGAATGTGGCTTCACAGTGACCTGCTTCCAAGGTCCAGCCCTTTCCTGTGGGCCACTGCTTCTCCAAGGGGGATACGCTTCACTTTGCTGACACAAGGAATTGAGGGCAGATATGTGATGTTGCAGGGGACCAACAGCCTCATTTGGCTATCACGGCACAGTTCCTGGAAAGCTTAAATTATGCATCATTGAAGTACTTCCATCAGATCGTTAAAATGTCACACACACCCACAGCTCAGCACATATGAAATCTAGCAGTCATTTGCTTGAAAATAGCATCTTGTTACAAAACCATCATGACTTGGCCTGGGTCTCCAGCCTACGGATGCAAATGCAGTATCTCTGTGTGCATTCCAGGGAAAGAATGTGGTCTGCTCAGGGCCAGTGGGCTGGGCTGGGGCACCCCTCTCCATACAAAATCAAAAAACAAACCCACTGCCATCGAGTCAGTTCCAACACATAGTGGCTCCCCATTGGGTTTCCAAAGCAGTAAATCTTTATGGAAGGAGATCTGGTGGTGTAGTGCCTAAGGCATTTGACTGCTAACCAGAAGGCTGGCGGTTCAAACCCACCAGCTACTCCACAGAAGGGAAGTTGGGCAATCTATTTCCATAGTGATACTGCCTTCCTTCCCCACAGCAGTTGGTGGGTTTGAACCACCAACCTTCTAGTTAGCAGTCAAATGCCTTAGACACTGTGCCACCAGAGCTCACAAACTCTATAGCTCCAGACAAGTGGCACTGAGAAAAGGAGGCCTTTGCATCAGTGTAGCTAAGTAAGGATGAATATTGGGGTGTTCCTGGATCACCTTCTTTCCAAGGTGAAGAGCGGGTCTGAGCTATGGGACCTTGTTCAGGTCAACTTACCATCCTACATCTGTTTTGTTATCTGTTTCCTCATCTGTTGTTGTTAGGTGCCACCCAGTTGATTCTGACTCGTAGTGACCCGATGTGACAGAATAGAACT
>NW_006924846.1:0-649 GCF_000298275.1 Orycteropus afer afer | reverse complement strand
AACCCTGTAGAACAGTTTCACTCTGTAACATATGGGGTCACCATGGGTCGTGATTGACTTGATGGCAATGACTTTAGTTTTTTTTTTTTTTTTTTTTATATACTAATTGGGAGGATTAAAACGATGACCTTATTATTGTCACATAGTCATAGCAGCCCTATAGGACAGAGTAGACCTGCCCCATAGGGATTCATAAACTGTAATCTTTGCGGAAGCAGATTGCCACATCTTTCTTCTGAAGAGCAGCTAGTGGGTTCAAACCACTGACCTTTCAGTTAGCTGCTGAGTACTTGCCAGTGCTCCACCAGAACGGCTCAGGGTTGGAACCAACTCAACGGCAGCCGTTTGGCTGGTATGTTATGGCGGGTGGGCTGATGCCCCTTGAAGTCAGAATGCTCTCAACATCCTATGACTGAATCCAAACTTTCCAATTTTGTTATCTTAGCAAAGGCCACCAAGTGATTTCTCCCACATTTGCTGTGTCCCTTACAACATGATATAATTGGAAGTTGCTGTGCTGGGCTGAGGGTAGGATGACATTTTATGCACATTCAATTTGGACATAAATGTCATATTTGCACTAATTTGGGGCTGCTGGCTGCAAGAATAAAATGCTCATGCAATATTGAAGGATTCTGTGGACAAAAAA
>NW_006924845.1:7596-12123 GCF_000298275.1 Orycteropus afer afer | reverse complement strand
CTGAGAGGGGAAGATTAAGAGTAATAGTAAAAAAGACAAAAGTATTAATAATAATAGTTGTTTTAAAACAGACAGATACAAATAAACTAATCACCAGAAAAAAGAAAGTGAAAAAGAAAAAAAATTAAAAAAGGAGAAAAAAAAATCAGTGGAGAACAGAGCAGGGCACCCAGGCGCCGTCTGAGCACACAGACTGTGATAGAGTTCCCTTGGGCCCTGAAGGTAGGTGGGAGTGGGGGATGGCCGCACCTCCATTCACCAAGCAGGTGTGGGGAATAAGAGTAACAAGAGGAATATGGTACCTTTTCACTCTTGCAGGTCCGGAGTGTCCTTGGGGTTGCTGGAAAGCAGAACATGTTCTTAAGCCCCAGGAATCTGCAGAAGTGCTGTCTCTTTAAATATCCAAAATAGTCAAGCCACTTTTAAACCTTCAAAATGGCAGCATCCTCCAGACCGGCAAAAGTCCACAGTTCAGACCGCCTTTCTCTTCACCTTCTCCGTTTATTCCCCAGCCACCAGAGCAGTCCTCTGTGCAGTCCCTGCTAGTAGGGCTGATTTTTAGGTTAATTTGCAGGTCCTACCACCACTCGGGAATCTCCAAACTGTCTGTGCCATCAGGATCGCTCAGGATCGCTGCCAGACTGCAGTGCCATATGTCTCCTTTTTTGGTATTTTCATGCAAATTCTTCTGCTAGTTGGGGTTTAGTCCACTTGTATATCCTTCCCTTCAAGGCTCAGGGGTTGAAGATTATCATCTGTGTCTGTGTTAATTGGTTTCCCTTTTCTTTGTTGAAGGTCTGTGCAGTCTTTCTGCCTAGTCTGCCATATTGCTGGAACAAGATCATGGCCTTTGAGGGTAGAAGCACCTCAGCCCCCTAGGTTTCAAATAGCCAGACATTCACTAACTTGGTTCTGGAGTGTTGAGCTGCTTGTTCTTGTGAGCCAGTGGGATAGAATTATAGCCACCACCCAAGAGTGAGGGGGCAGGGCTGCCATGCCCAAGAGGAAGAGGAACAGAGCCCACCAGGCCAAGGTAGTGAGGTAACCACTAAGAAATTAGGGGACTGAAGCCACCTTGTGAAGGAGATCTGTACAGATGCCACCCATTGAAGATTTGTAAAGGTGCCAAGTTGACAAGGGGTGAAATTGGGTAAAGTTGTATTTCAACTTGGTTGGGCTTGATTGAGTGGCTGGGCAGCTGGTGGTAGTTATTCCCCATGCTGAGACTGGCAATCAACTCCATGGTGAGATCTACCACAAGCAACTGAGTAGCTGCTTTAGGGTCTGTTTCCTGTATATAAGCAGTAACTTTGTGAATGGTCTCTAGCTTAAGGGACCCTTGAAGCCTGCATGTAGTTTCATTGTTCAGCAGCTGCCATGCTCTGCCAACCTTGGGACTGTCAATGGACTTGAATTAATGGCCTGCCATGTGGTTTGGTAACATCGGGATTGTTCCTTTTTACTTGTCAACCTTGGGCTTGTCAATCTCAGCACCCAGCAGCTGTCTGAGTGAAGAAAAACCTCTAGCTCCAGTAGCGTGAGAGCAGGAGGCAGAGGTAAAGCCCAAGGTTGAGGAGCTTTCACCCAGTCCCTAGAGCCCGGCACTTTGAACTCAGACTTAAAGCCTCTAAACTGTAAGAGAATAAACTCCTGTTTGTTCAAGCATCCCATTTGTAGTATATTCTTGTCAGAGCAGCACTAGGTAACCAAAATGAAGTTGTACATCTGTAAAAAGTTAAATAGCTAAAAGTTGTGTCAGATATATATATATATATATATATATATATATTTTTTTTTTTTTAAAGAGTAACCACTGAAGCTACTCCTGTACAAATAAAAATGTCATAGAATTTAGTTCCTAGGTTTAGGGTCATGGCTTCATAAGATAACTCAGCTAATTGGCCAAATAACATGTTTAGTGCTTCTAATCTACCTCCTAGTTGATTGTGCAGTCCTTGGGCCTTAAAAGCTTGCAAGCAGCCATCCAAGGTGAAATTGATCTCTATTAACTTAAAAAAAGAGGAAAAATTAGGGTCAGAAACATCAAAATGATATGGAAAATGTGGCTAATTACCTCCATGAACGGCTATCTTCTTTACCATGAGACCAGAAGAACTGAGGGGTGCCCAGCTACCATTACTGAACACTTCAATCAAAGATGCCATAGAAAAATCCTGATCAAAAGGGGCAAAAGACAGAATTTCAAATTTTCATGGACTCTAGATAGACTTTCTGGAGGCATGAAGGGTAGATGAACCCTTAAAACTATTGGACTGAGATGATCTTTAAAATTTAAACCACAAATATCCCTTGAAGTCTTCTTAAAACCAAACTAAAAGTTTAGCTTAACTATTAAAAAAGATCTGCCTTGATCATTATGCACTTTCAAGAACTACCTATATGACCCTTATCTGTCAGTTTGTCATACTGTAGTGCTTTATGTGTTGCTGTGACGCTGGAGGCTTTGCCACCAGTATTTCAAATACCAGTAGGGTACCCACGGTGGACAGGTTTCAGCAGAACTTCCAGACTAAACAGACTTGGTGCATGAACACAGTAACTACCAGTATTGTTTGGTGCTATTACTGCAATGTTGCTGAGGTGCTATCAGTTTTACCCAGAATGGTTTTTAACTTCATCAATGCAAATAAAAAAAGGAGGGAAATCTTAGTATTATTATAAAAATGGTCTTCCTTTGTGGACTCCTTGAAAGGGTCCCAGCACCCACTCCACACCTTATCCCTACCCCTACTAGGAGTATGTGGACTACACTTTGAGAACTGCTCTCTTTTCAGGAACTCTGGTTACACTTCTTGTCATTGATCTCATGAGTTCCATCAGTTGTTGTTGTTGAGTTTATTCTGATACATGGTGACTCCACTACTGTTTTGTAGTAAATTACCTGGAATGGCTTTTTTAGCCATAAGTCTTTGTAAACTCCATGGTGGAATTTGCTGTGAGAAACTGAGTAGTTTCTGATTGTTAAAATCATCCACCTGGAGTATTTCTGTTGGGAGCAACACAAAGTAATGTTCTGGGAAATTCGCTTTCTCTCGGGTGCTTAGAATTCTGATGTTATGATGGTTAGTTTGGCCACTCTGCCAGGCTCAAAAGAAGGCTTCCTAGAGAAGGAAGTCAGAAGTCTCTCTGACGGCTGGCTGAGGAGGATGTGTTGCTGAAAGAGACGTGCACTGCTGGGAAAAAGACTCGAGGGACACACATTGCTGAGTGAGACACTGAGGGGCACGCACTGCTGGGAGAGAGACTGTGAGAGACTGTTGGCTGAGAGATGGCAGGCTGAAAGAGAGACTGAACATTTTTCCTGAACTTGAATTGTAGCCTGGTGCTTCCCTAATAAACCCCATAATCTGTGAAAACTAAGTAAGTAAATAAATAAATAAACAGATTTGGAAGAGGAAAGGGGCTCACCCATATCTCAAAGAATGGCCAGTGAAAACCTTATCAATAGCAATGGAACACTGTCTGATATAGTACTGAAAAACTTGGTGAATAACCCTGAAACATTGTCTGATATAGTGCTGGAAGATGAGTCCCTCAGTCAGAAGGCACCCAAAACACAACTGGGGATAGAGTGCCTCCTTAAAGTAGAGTCGACCTTAATGACACAGATGGAGTAAAACTTTTGGAACCTCCATTTGCTAATGTGGCACAACTCAAAATGGGAATAAAAAGCTGCAAATATCCATTAATAATTAGAACATGGAAAGTACTAAATGTGAATCTAAGAAAATTGAAAGTTGTTAAAAATGAAATGGAACACATAAAGATCAATATCCTAGGCATAGGTGAGCTGAAATGGACTGGTTTTGGTCATTTTGAATCAGACAACCATACAATCTACTATTCTGGGAATGAGCATTTGGGGAGGAATGTCATGGCATTCATTGTCACAAAAAAATGTTGCAGGATCTATCCTGAAGTTCAATGCTGTCAATAATAGGATAATATCTATATGTCTACAAGGAAGATCAGTTAATACTACTGTTATTCAAATTTATGCACCAACCACTGAAGCCAAAAATGAGGAAAATGAAGATTTTTATCACCTTCTGCAGTCTGAATGTGAAATTGGTGATAGAAATAACGTTGGAGATTGCTTGATAGAATTTTGCAAGACCAGTGACTTATTCATTGCAAATACCTTTTATCAACAACACAAATGATGTATATACACATGGATTTTGCCAGATGGAGTACAAAGGAATCAGACTGACTACATCTGTGGCAAGAGGTGATGGAGAAGCTCAATATCTTCAGTCAGAACAAGGCCAGGAGCTGATTGTGGATCAGATCATCACCTGCTCATATGCAAGTTCAAGTTGAAGCTGAAGACAATTAAAACAAGTCCAGGAGAGTGAATATCCATCCACCTACAAGGTAGACCAGTTAATACCACTGTTATTCAAATTTTTGCACAAACTGCAAATTTAGGGGCCCTAATATATGACATGGAGCTCTGGTAGCATAGTGGCTAAGACTGCTAATGAGAAGCCTGGTGGTTCAAAC
>NW_006924845.1:0-5506 GCF_000298275.1 Orycteropus afer afer | reverse complement strand
CAAAGTAGTGTGAACTGCTGTATGTAAAGTGAATTTGCTCTGTAAAATTTCATCCAAATCACCAAAAAAAAGTGGTTGCAAGCAGCCATCTAGATGCATCTATGGGTCTTGCCTCATCCAGAGGAAAGAAGAATGAAGAAAACCAAAGATTCATGGAAAGAATTAGTCCTAGTGACTGGTATACCATGTGATCCACAGGCTATATGACTATGAGACAAGAAGAACTAGATGGTGCCTGGCTACCACAGTCAACCACTTGGAGGCGGATCTATGTAGGAGAGCCTGGATAGAGAAGGAGAACAATGTGGAACAAAACTCAAAATCATTTGGAGAAAAAAAAAGGGGTGGGCAGGTTTGCTGGTCTGATGGAACCTGGTGGACCCACTGAAACTATGGTCCCTAGTTGCCCTTCAGGTCTGTAATTTAACCGACACCTGTGGCTTCCAGCCAAACAGAAGATAGGTGTATAAGTTGAACATTTACCTGAAGTAGATACACTCCTTGGAGAGAACAATCATGGGAGAAAGATGGGTTGTTTATGCACAGGGAGTCAGTTCAGGGGGCAGGAGTGCATGGAGGGATGGACACAGGGAAGAGGTAACTATCAGAGGGAAGTAGGAGGGGAGCTATTGCATTGTGGTAAATTGTAGTCAATGTCATGAGACAAAGTGTGTGTGTGAACTGCTGTATGGAAAGTGAATTTGCTCTGTAAATTTTCATACAAATCACAATAAAAATTTTTTAAAAAATTATGCACCAACCACCAAAGCCAAAGATGAGGAAACTGAAGATTTCTGCAATCTGAAATTGACTGGACATGCAATTGAGATGTATTGATTATCACTGGTGACTGGAATGCAAAAGTTGGAAACAAAGAAGAGTTACTGGTAGTTGGAAAATATAGCCTTGGATATAGAAATAACACTGGAGATTGTATGATAGAATTTTGTAAGACCAATGAGTTATTCATTGCAAATACCTTTTTTCAACAACATAAGTGACATCTATACACATGGACTTCACCAGATGGAATAAATAGGAACCAGATTGACTACATCTGTGACAAGAGGTGATGGAGAAGTTCAGTTTCTTTGGCCAAAACAAGGTCAGGAGATGATTGTGGAACAGACCATCAACTGCTAATATGCATGTTTGAGTTGAAGTTGAAGACAATTAAAACAAGTCCCCAAGAGCCAAAATATGACCTTGATAATATCTCTCCTGAATTTAGAAATCATTTAAAGAATAGATTTGATTCATTGAACACCAATGACTGAAAGGAAGAGCAATTGTGGGATGACATCAAGAATATCATCCACAAAGAAAGCAAGAGGTCATTAAAAAGACAAGTGTTTTGGTTACCTAGTGCCATTCTGACAGGGATATACCACAAATGGGGTGGCCTTAACAAACAGGAATTTATTCTTACAAATTGTAGACTTTAAGTCTGAGTTCAAAGTGCCTGGGTCTAGGGACTCTGTGAAAGCCCCTCAACCTTGGGCTTCAGCTCTGCCTCTTGCTCCCTGCCCATTGTAGCTAGAGGTTTTTCTTCACTCAGGGAGCTACTGGCTGCTGAGGCTAACAAGCCCAAGGTTGACAAGTAACAAGGGACAGTCCTGATATTACCAAACCACATGGCAGGACATTAATTCAAGTCCATTGTAAGTTCCAAGGTCAGCAGAGCTTGGCAGGCTGGTCAAAAAAGATATGGCTACATGCAAGGTCCAAGCATGCCATAAGCTAGAGACAATTCACAAGGCTTCTCCTTATATACAAGAAACAGATCACATCCCAAAGGCAGCTACTCAGCTGCTTGTGGTAGATCCCACCATGGAGTTGATTGCCAGTCTCATCATGGGGAATAACTACTACCAGCTTCCCAGCCACTCAACCAGGCCCAGCCAAGATGATACACAAACATAACTTCCACAACAAGAAAGGAAGAGAAGACCAAAACAGATGTCAGAAGAGACTCTGAAACTTACCCTTGAGTGGAGAGTAGCTAAAGTAAATGGAAGAAATGACAAGATAGAAGAGCTGAACAGAAGATTTCAAAGAGCAGCTCAAGCAGACAAAGTCAATTAGTATAATAAAATGTGCAAAGACCTGGAGTTAGAAAACCAAAAGGAAAGAACACTCCTGGCATTCCTTAAGCTGAAAGAAATGAGGAAAAAAATTAAGCCTTGAGTTGCAATATTGGTAGGTTCTATGGGCAAAATACTGAATGATGCATGAAACATCAAAAGAAGATGGGAAGAATACACAGAATTACTGTACCAAAAAGAATTGGTAGATGGTCATCCATTTCAGGAGGTGGCATATGATCAAGAACCAATGATATTGAAGGAAGAATTTGAAGCTGCACTGAAGGAAATGGTGAAGAACAAGACTCTACGAATTGATGGAATACACATTGAGATGTTTCAACAAACAAATGCTCTGCTCGAGGCACTCATTGGTTATGCCAAGAGATTCAGAAGACAGCTGCCTGGCCAACTGACTGGAAGAGATCCATATTTGTACCCATGGCAAAGACAGGTGATCCCACAGAATTTGGATATTATTGAACAATAACATTAATATCACATGTAAGTAACATCTGACTGAAGATAATTCAAAAATGGTTGGAGCAGTATATTGACCAAGAGCTTCCAGAAATGCAAGCTGGATTCAGAAGAGGATGTGGAACAAGGGATATCTTTGGTGATGTCAGATGAATCTTAGCTGAAAGCAAAGAATACCAGGAAGATGTTTACTTGTGTTTTATTGACTATGTAAAAGTATTTGATTGTGTGGATCATAACAAATTACGGATAACATAGAGAAGAATGGGAATTCCAGAACACTTGATTGTACTCATGAGGAACTTATACATAGATCAGGAGACTGTTGTTCAAACAGAACAAGGGTATACTGCATGGTTCAAATTCAAGCACAGTGTGCATCAAAGGTGTATCCTTTCACCATACTTATTCAACTTGTATGCTGAACAAATAATCTAACAAGCTTGACTATATGAAGAAGAACATTGCATTAGGATTGGAGGAAGACTCATTAACAACCTGTGATATGCAGATGACACAACTTTGCTTGCTGAAAGTGAGGATTACTTGAAGCACTTACTGAAGAAGATAAAGACTACAGTCTGCAGAATCGATTACACCTCAACAGAAAGAAAACAAAAATGCTCACAACTGGGCCAATAAACAGCTTCACAGTGGATGGAGAGAAGTTTAAAGTTGTCAAGGATTTCATATTATTTGGTTCTACAATCAATAGCAAAGGAAGCAGAAATCAAGACATCAGATGATGTATTGCATTGGCCAAATCTGCTGCAAAGGACCTCTTTCAAGTGATGAAGAGCAAATATGTCTCCTTGAAGACTAAGATGTGCCTAACCGAAGCCATGGTATTTTCAATCACTTCTTATACATGTGAAAGCTGAACAATGAATAAGGAAGACTGAAGAAGAGTTGATGTTTTTGAGGTATGGTGTTGGAGAAGAATGCTAAGAGTACCAAAAAAAACAAACCAAAATCAAACCCTGCCGTAGAGTCATATCTTACTCATAGTGACTCCTCCTTGTGTTTCTGAGGCAGTATCACTATGGAAGTAGATTGCACAACCTTCCTTCTGAGGAGTGGCTGGTGGATTTGAACCACCAGCCTTCTGGTTAGCAGTCAAATGCCTTAGGCACTATGCTATCAGAGCTCCTCTAAGAGTACCATGATCTACTAAAAAGACTAACAAATCTGTCCTGGAGGAAGTACAGCTGGAATGCTCCTTTAGAAGTGAGAATGGCCAGACTTTGTCTCACCTACTTTGGTCATGTCCAGATATCCCTGGAGAAGAATATCATGCTTGGTAAAGTGGAGGGTCAATGAAGCAGGGGAAGGCCCTCAATGAGATAGACAGACACAGTGGCTGCAACAATGGGCTCAGGTATAGCAAGGATCCTGAGGCTGGCACAAGACCAAACTGTGTTTCAGTCTGCTGTGCATAGGGTCACTATGAGTTGGAGACAACTAGATGGCACCTAACAACATCAACATAAATTCTTAAGCTTATATTTGCAATGTTGTTATGTGTCATCGAGTCAGACCCAACTCATAGCGACCGCTCCTTGGGTTGCTGAGGCAGTATCACTACAGAAATAGATTGCCCAACCTTCCTTCCGAGGAGTGGCTGGTGGGTTTGAACCTCCAGCCTTCTGGTTTGCAGTCAAATGCCTTAGACACTATGCTACCAAAGCTCCTTATATTTGCGATACAAATATAATTATTTAAAAAAATATAACAATTAAAAAAAAATTATTGTGATTTGGGTGACAGTTTAGAAAGCAAATTCATTTTCCATACAGCAGTTCATACACATTCTGTCTCATGACCTTGACTGCAATTCTCCGCAATGAAACAGCTCTCTTCCTACTTTCTTCCCATAGTTACCTCTTCCTTGTGTTCCTCTCTCTGATGTACTCCTGTCCTGGAGCTATCTCCCTGCACAAACACTGCTCTTCTGTTCTCCCATGATTGATCATTCCAAGGAGTATATCTACCTGATGTAAATGTTCACCCAATATGCTTGTGTATTGTTTGTCTGGAAGCCACAGAAATGAGTTCAGCTCCAGACCTGAAGGGTATCTGGGGGCCGTAGTCTCAGGGGTCTCACCAGGCTTTATGTAACCAGTAAACCTGGTCTTTTTTTTTTTTTTTAATGATTTTGAGTTTTGTTCCACATTGTTCTACTCTATCCAGGATCTCCTACACAGATCCCCCTTGGAGGATTTGACAGTGGTAGCTGGGAACCATCTAGTTCTTCTGATCTCATGGTCATATGGGCTGACAAGGCATGGTCTACTAGGCTCTTGGAGTAATTGTTTCTATGTGTCTTTGGTTTTCTTTGTTCTTCTTTGCTCTAGATGAGGAAAGACTCATCATTGCATCTAGATGGCCATTTGCAATAAGCTTATATTTATAATACCACTCAGAATGCTGGATGATTTCACTATTATCAACTGGGAGACTTTCCAGAATCTGTTAGAATCACAATAACCTCTAAACCTGTAGTTGTGTAATAGCACAAAATTAATAAACATTGTCATTTAGCAATCATTCGGATGAAAACTGGCAGAGCTTTCTGTTTATCAGCAGTTCTTATGATAAATGAAAATATTTTAAGCAGCACGTATTTACTTAGGGAATGTTGAAAGACAACTTGTTTCTTTGACATTGAAAGTTAGAAAAAAGATATTTTAAAAGATCACATTGGCATTTAGCAGGGAAGTGAATTAAAACGAAATAGGTGAAATTTTATCAGTTACACTTAATTCATATACTCTTAATCTGTTCTAATCAATTTCCATAATCATAGCTAGAATCTTCTGTTTACTGAATTGATTTGTTAATGAATGTCCTTTTTCAGTAACTCTGAATATGGAATGACTATAAGAAGCATAGGTAATGAAACAAGGCGGGCTTGTGCTTACTCACTGATCTGCACTGAACAC
>NW_006924844.1:10627-12085 GCF_000298275.1 Orycteropus afer afer | reverse complement strand
TCTGGTTAGCAGTGAAGTGCCTTAGCCACTATGCTACCAGAGCTCAAATCCAGAAAGAGTTCTGGTCCCCTCCCTGGTCCCTGTGCCCTTGGCAGGAAGCCTACAGGCAGGCTCACAGATTATTTTGCTGGAGCCCCTCGGATAGATTCAAGTTAGCATCGGAGCTCAAGAGAGAATTATTTAGGATAATTTACATAATTTATTGAGTAAAGGGTCTGGCAAAAAGATTTAAATATCTATGATCTATGAACACTATTTTTTTTTTTCCCTCTCATGAGACTAAAGGAAGGGTGACAGGTGTAAGAAATAGGTGTGGAGCCCGTCTTGTCCATTAATTTCTATTTGCTTGGTTTTTATGTGGGAGCTCTGGTAATAGTGTGACTAGGTTTGTTTTCAGCCATTGCAGTAACTCATGGAGTCACACCGCTATGGATGGGGTCAGCCAGAGAAACTCCCTGGCGGGCTCAGGTCCAAGCACCAAGCCATGCAGCACCACCTCTCCTGGCTGCACACCCCAGGGCTCTCATCTATCATCTTCCACTCCCACTGGCTAAGGTGGATACCCTCCTGTCTGCCCAATACCAGGTGCCCTGGCTGCCCGCCTGCACCCTGACTGGTGGATGATGGGGAGGGGATGACACCAACTGTGGTGATGCCACTGCCTTAAGGCCTCTTCCCCTGTGGCACTGACAGACCACTGCCACTGCAGACACTGGGGTCATTTTGGTGTCAGGGGATGTGGTGTGCAACCCTGCCACCCCTCTAGTAACACCACTGAACTCTTGGAGAGGGAAAATTGCTCAGGAGTCCAGGAATTCTAACCACCAGACTGTTAGCCACCTCTAGTGGATAAAAGTCATTGATCTTTCCAATTCCTATATATTTAACACATACTTCATTCGTTTCATTTGTTTCCTTCAAGGAGCTCTGGTGACATAGTGCCTAAAACATTTGACTGCTAACCAGAAGGCTGGTGGTTCAAACCCACCAGCCACTCCTTGGAAGGCAGATTGGGCCATTTACTTCTGAGTGATGCCACCTGGGAAACCCACTAAGGGGTCGCTATGAATCAGATCAGACTCAACAGCAGTGAGTTTAGTTGTTGTTGTTGTTGTTTTTTCCCCCATTTGTTTCATGCAGTCAAATCTTGATGTAAAGCTTCGAGTATGCAAAGAGGAGGACTAGAAAGGACTTGACTTAAATAGTCAAGGACATTTATTTCCTGCTAGGGATATGCCTACGTTTGTAACTATTATTGGAAAATGTATAGATAAATCAATTTCCTGGGTAGTCATCAAAAATTGTCCTGGCCACCTCCCATTTCCACATAGCATCCTTTCTCCAGTCCTAACCACATTATCTAGGAGCTCTGGTAGCATAGTGCCTAAGGCACTTGACTGCTCACCAGAAGGCTGGCGGTTCAAACCCACCAGCCACTCCTCGGAAGGAAGGTTGGGC
>NW_006924844.1:9567-10127 GCF_000298275.1 Orycteropus afer afer | reverse complement strand
TGTCTGTGAGTCGGATGATTGCTTTAAAGTAGACATTAATTCAATTGTCTTTTTAAGTAGGAATTTTTTGAAGAATGTGGCAGAACTGGGGAGCTCCTTCAGTCATTTCAGTTTTCTTTAAGAGAACTGAAGATCTTGGAAGCTCTACCTTCCAAATAAGGTAGTAATACTGAACCACTGATTTTAAACTGTTTCTCAGAAACTTCTGGTTTAGTGGATGCCTTGTGGGTTTTGATTTTTCAACCTGAGTTGCTCTGTTTTTGCTTACTATTTTTAATGCTCTATAAACATACAAGCCCTAGGGGATGGCTTCAGGCCTAAGGCAGTCACCTGCCACACCCAAGGCTGGTGGTTCACACCCACCAGCCGCTCCCCACCAGGTAGCCAGGCCATCTCTTTAGGAGCTCTGGTAACATAGTGCCTAAGGCACTTGACTGCTAATCAGAAGGCTGGAGGTTCAAACCCACAAGCCACTCCTCGCCACCAGCCACTCCTCAGAAGGAAGGTTGGGCAATCTACTTCTGTAGTAGTGATACTGCCTCAGCAATCCAAGAAGAGCA
>NW_006924844.1:7658-8811 GCF_000298275.1 Orycteropus afer afer | reverse complement strand
TAAGGTTGGTCTGCTTTTAACAAATTCCCTTAATTTCTGCTTATCTGGAAATGTCCTAATTTCACCATCATATTTGAGGGACAATTTTGCTAGGTACATAATTCTTGGTTGGAAATTTTTCTCTTTCAGGGTTTTATATATACCATCTCATTGTCTTCTCTCCTGCGTGGTTTCTCTCAAGAAATCTGAGCTTAGTCTTATTGGTTGTGCCTTGTAGGTAACTTTTTGTTTTTCCCATGCTGCTTTCATGACTCATTCTTTGTCTTTGGTTTTGGTAAGTTTGATGATGATATGTTTGGGTGATTTTCTTTTGGAGTCTATCCTGTTTAGGATTCGTTGGACTTCCTGAATGGATGTATCTCATCTTTCCTCATGCCAGGAAAATTCTTTTCCAACAAATCTTTGACAATTGTCTCTGTGGTTTTATTTGTGTCTTCCTATTCTGGAATTCTGATTACATGTCGGTTATTCCTTTTGATGGTATCCCACATGAACCTTAGGCTTTCTTTATTTTGTTTTACTCTTTTTTTCTGATTGATCTCTTTCCAAAGAATTATTGAGGTATTTGCCTTCAATATCCCTAATTCTGTCTTCCATTAATTCAATTCTGCTCCTTTGCCCATTCAATGTCTTATCTATTTCTGAAAATTTCATGATTAATCTTCTGGATTTCTGTCTGTAGATTTTGTATCATTTCTAATTTTTCATTTATTTTGTCATTTTGTTCTTGTATTGTCTATCAAAATTGTTGTAGGGTTTTCTCTGTGTTTTCCTTGCTCTGTCTCTCAGTTTATTGAAGATACCTAAATATAATTCTTTTGAATTCCTTCTCAGGGAGTTCCAATGCTGAATCTTCCTCAGGGATGTGTTTTGGGTCTGTATATTGGTCCCTTGTTTCTCCTGCTTTATCTTGTTTCTTTGTGTGGACTGTGATGCTCTCTTGTCTCAGGCATTGTGACGTTTTTGTGTTTATATTTAATTGGTGATTGTATGTTGGAGTGAGTTGCCCACGATTTTCATTTTCTTTGTTTTGTTTGTATGTTATCTATGCAAGCAGGGTACAGTGCTGTGCTCCTCTATTTGCTAGTGTGCAGCACTTATACACTCACCACCTGTCTCCTTTCCTGTTACCAGCCTCTCGTATGTCCCTGCC
>NW_006924844.1:4807-7056 GCF_000298275.1 Orycteropus afer afer | reverse complement strand
TCCAGGATTATCTTCTGTATCTCTGTCAATTGGTTTTTCTTTTCTTTGTTGAAGAGGGTCTGTGTCACTTGTCTGCCTATTCCTCCATCTTACCAGAAGTCTCCTAAACATACACTTTTATAGAGGATTTTCTTCTAAACAAAAAAAAAAAAAAAAGGAAAGGGAGGAAAGAACATTGAAAAGTATTTGTCTAAATAAGAAATACAATGCATTTCTAAATACTTAATTTCATTGAGTGGTACGAATAGTTCACACAGTTGGCAGCCAACTGCATCCAGAAATACCTCAGAAGGAAAGTCTGACAATCTCTTTTTGAAAAATCAGACACCGAAGATACTTTGGAGCATAGATCTACTCTAACAGACATGGATTGCTACAAGTCAGAGTCAACTCTATGGCAACTGACTTTTAAATGTTAAATGAAACATATATTTGAATGAGATAATATAATTTTATTTCAAGACTACTATCTATTTTTAAGATAAATAAACACTAACCTGAATAAATCATCGAAATGTATTTTTCTTTATTATACCTCCATCCTGCAGTTCAGCTTATTTTTAATAGCCCAGAATGCCTTCAGTGACTACTTTTCAGCTTTAAGCATATATTAAAATACAAATTTAAGTTGGTGTCATCTGTTCTGTCATTCATTGCACCTAATTAAGAGCCTTCTAAGGTCTAAGCATGGGGTTGTACCCCAGGAAAATAAAGATGAGTCTGATAACTTGAGAGTTTCATAATCTGGTAGGAGACACAATCATATCAGTCTGTGACCAGCATTTATAAAGGGTGCTCTAGCACAGAAAAGGGGCACCTACTTCAAAAGCAAGCTAGGTAGGATGAGGGAGAAATGTGGACACTAAGGCAGTATAAAAAACTAACATTGTTTGAGCCTTACTTTGAGCCAGAGGGTACAAGGTACTAGGTAGACCAAGTTATAGCAAACAGACTCCGCCACTGTTCTTATGGAGCCTGTAATCTAACCGGGGAGATGAGGTTAAATAAGTAAAATCTCAAATGCATACAGAAGTACAGTTTCAGAGACATCCTATGACAAAAAAAGAGTGAGATAATTATAGGAGCAATCTCCCCCCTCCCCCCACTGGACTAAATGTTTTATTGATTTTTTTTTTTTAATTGTGATTTGGGTGAAAGTTTACAGAGCAAATTCACTTTCCATACAGCAATTCACGTACATGTTGTCTCAAGACATTGACTACAATTTACCCAATACAACAGCTCCCCTCCCGATAATTACCTCTTCCCTGTGTCTATCCCTCCATGCACTCCTGCCCCCTGAACTGTCTCCCTGTGCATAAACAGCCCCTCATTCTCCCATGATTTTTCTCTCTAAGGAGTTTATCTACCTCAGGTACATGTTCAACTCACATGCCTGTCTTTTGTTTGTCTGGAAGCCACAGGTGTGGTTCAATTCCAGACATGAAGGGCAGTTAGGGAGCATAGTTTCAGTGGTTCCATCAGGCTCTATCAGATGAACAAACCTGGTCTCCCTTCCTGCCCCCCCCCCAAATGATTTTGAGTTTTGTTCCACATTGTTCTCTTCTCCATCCAGGATCTTCTCCATAGATCCGCCTCTGAGTGGTATACAGTGGTAGCTGGGCACCATCTAGTTCTTCTGGTCTCAGTCATATAGGCTGAGGATCACATGTGTACCAGTCATGAGGACTAATTGTTTCCATGAATCTTTGGTTTTCTTCATTTTTCTTTGTTCTGGATGAGGAGAGACCCATCGTTGCATCTAGATGGCTGCTTGCAAGCTTTTAAGATCCCAGTCGCTACTCACCAAAGTATGAGGTGGAACAAAGTTTTGTGTAATGTTATGCCAATTGAGCTTGATGTCCCCTGCAATTATGGTCCTGAGCCCACAAGTTCAACTATTCGAGGAGCAATCTCTTTTATGGTCACTCCAAGAAATTGTCATTTAAGCTTAACTCTTTCATGACTGAATTATTTTCCACTTTGAAATTTTGTTCATACCATATGTTTTCAGTAATGGAAGTCATGCTGAAATCAATAAAAAATATTTTGAGGTAGTCTGGATTTTTATATGATTATTTGGAACACATTGTTTGGACTTATGCTTGGATTGGTAGGATGAAGTCTCTTTCTTCACATTCACACAGTTCATAACACATACTACAAACTGGGAAAGCAGTTTCCCAAGAAACCTAAGAGGCTGAATATGTTGGTGGGTGATATATGTACCATGGGTCATGAATGTTAAG
>NW_006924844.1:2915-4047 GCF_000298275.1 Orycteropus afer afer | reverse complement strand
CTTTCTGGTCCTGTGCCAGCCTCATAATCCTTGCTATATATGAGCCCATTCTTGCACCCACTGTGTCAATCCATCCTGTTGAGAGTCATGTTGTCAGAAGGGACCATTCCCTGGAGAAGGATATCATGCTTGGTAAAGTGGAGTGAACCTACTGTAAGAGTAAAACTGTCCCATAGGGTTTCCAAGGCTGTAATCTTTACAGAAGCACATTGCAATATAATTTTCCCACAGTGCAGCTGATGGGTCCTAACTGCCGACCTTCAAATATTACTTCATATCAACTAGAATGGCTATGATTTAAAAAAAATAAAAAAGGTAGGGGGAAAATAGATGGTAGTGAGGATTTGAAGAAATTAGAGCCCTTATATATTGCTGGTGGTAATGCAAAATTGTACAATCTTTGAGAAAAAATTTGGTAGTCCTTCAAAAATTTAAACATAGAACAATCATATAATCCAGTAATCCCAATTTGGAGACATACCCAGAAGCAATGAAAGCAGGAATACAAACAGAAACTCATCTACTAATGTTTTTTGCAACGGTACTCACAATCTCCAAAAGGTAAAAACAGCCTAAATGTCCATGAATAGATGAATTAATAAATAAAATGTGGTACACACATACAATGCAGTATTGGCTGTTGTTATTGTTAGGTGCCATCTAGTCAGCTCTGATTCATATACCCTATACACAACAGAACAAAACTGCCAGGTCTTAAGCCATTCTCACAATTGTTGTGCTTGAGCCCATCATTGTAGTCATAGTGTCAATCCATCAAGTTCAGAGTCTTTCCCTTTTTTGCTCACCTTCTAATTTACCCAACATGATAGCCTTCCCCAGGAACCCGTCCCTTCTGACAACAGGACCAAAGTAGGTGAGACAAAGTCTGGCCATCCTCACTTCTGAAGAACATTTTGACTATACTTTCTCCCATACAGATTTGTTCCTTCTTCTAGCAGTCTATGGTATTTTCAGTATTCTTCAACAACACATTTGAAATGCATCAATTCTTCTGCAGTCTTTCTTATTACTTGTCCAGCTTTCACACACATATGACACTATTGAAAATACCATGGCTTCGGTCAGTCACACCTTAGACTTAAAAGTGACATCTTTGCTCTTGAATACTTTA
>NW_006924844.1:1919-2510 GCF_000298275.1 Orycteropus afer afer | reverse complement strand
TATCTCAGGTTGTTAATAAGACTTCCTCCAATCCTGATGCCAAGACCTTCTTCATATAATCCAGCTTTTCTGATTATTTGCTCAGCATATAGATTGAATAAATATGGTGAATGGATACCACCCTGATGCACACATTTGCTGATTTAAACCATGCAGTACTCCCTTGCTGGAATGACTGACTCTTGGTCTATGTTCAGGTTCCTCATGAGTATAATTAAGCATTCTAGAAACCCCATTCTTCCAGTGTTATCTATCCAGTATTATGATCAACACAGTCAAATGCCTTTGCATAATCAATAAAATACAGGTAAAGATTTTTCTGGTATTCTTTGCTTTTAGCCATAATCCATCTGACGTAAGCAATGATATCCCTTATTCCATGTCCTATTCTGAATTTGGCTTGAACTTCTGACTGTTCCCTGTCAAAATATTGCTGCAACCTTTTTGAATTATCATCAGCAAAGTTTTACTTGTGTGTGGTATTAATGATATAGTTTGATAATTTCCACATTCTGTTGGATAACCTTTCTTTGGAATGGCCACAAATTTGTTTTTCTTCCAGTCAGTTGGCCAGGTAGCTGTCTTCCAAAT
>NW_006924844.1:0-674 GCF_000298275.1 Orycteropus afer afer | reverse complement strand
CATCTTGTGTATCCATGTTGTTGTTGTTGTTTGCCGTCGAGTGGGCCCCGACTCATAGCGACCCCTCCCTGGGTTTCTGAGGCAGTATCACTATGAAAGCAGGATTGCCCAACCTTCCTTCCAAGGAGTGGCTGGTGGGTTTGAACCACCAGCCTTCTGGTGAGCAGTCAAGTGCCTTAGGCACTACGTGTATCCATAGTCAGTTGTTATTTGCTATTTTTGGTTCTCTGTTCAAAGGACTCCCTTTAGCATCTCTTGTAAGGTTGGTTTGGTTTTAACAAACTCCCTTAGTTTCTGCTTATCTGGAAATCTCCTAATTTCACCATCATATTTTTTTATTTTTTATTTTTACCCATCATTTTTGAGGGACAATTTTGCCAGGTATATAATTCTTGGTTGAAAATTTTTCTCTCTCAGGGTTTTATATATACCATCCCATTGCCTTCTCACTTCCATGGTTTCTGCTGTGAAATCAGAGCTTATTTTTACTGGCTGTCCTTTGTAATAACTTTTTGTTTTTCCCATGCTGCTTTCAGGATTCTGTCTTTGTCTTTGGTTTTGATTAGTTTGATGATGATATGTCTTGGTGATTTTCTTCTGGGGTCTATCTTGTTTGGGGTTCATTGGACTTCCTGAATGGATATATTCTCATCTTTCATCATATCAGGGAAGTT
>NW_006924843.1:0-12107 GCF_000298275.1 Orycteropus afer afer | reverse complement strand
CTCTCGCTCAGTAAGTGAAGTTGCAGGAGGTGTGGGTGTAGTTGTGTCTTATGGGGAGTGTTTTTGTCTCCCACTCAGTTAGACACAAATTACAATTGAATAACCTTCAAAAACCTTTTCAGTCTTGCAGGTCCCAAGTGTCCTTGGGGTTGCTGGAAAGCAGAATGTGTTCTTAAGCCCCAGGAATCTGCAAGAGTGCCGTCTCTTTAAATATCCAAAATAGTCAAGCAGCTTTTAGACCTTCAAAATGGTGGCGCTCTCCAGACCGGCAAAAGTCCACAGCTCAGCCCGCCTTTCTCTTCACCTTCTCCGTTTATTCCCCAGCCACTGGAGCAATCCTCCGTGCAGTCCCTGGCTAGCAAGGCTGATTTTTAGGTTAATTCTTACGTTCTACCACCACTCAGGAATCTCCAAGCTGTCTGTGCCGTCAGGATCACTGCCAGACCGCAGCTCCATCTGTCTCCTTTTTTGGTATTTTCACGCAAATTCTTCTGCTAGTTGGGGTTTGGTCCACTTCTATATCCTTCCCTTCAAGGCTCAGGTGTCTAGGATTATCTTCTGTGTCTGTGTTAATTGGTTTCCCTTTTCTTTGTTGAAGAGGGTCTGTGCAGTCTTTCTGCCTAGTCTGCCATCTTATCAGAACTCTCTGAATTTGCTACTATATTTCAAAATACTTATTGATCACATTTGCAATCCAGAATACTTTTTCTCCTCCTCCTAATTTTTCTAGGATTTGAAGATCCTGCTTCTCTGATATGATTTCTCAAGTTCTCTGAGTTTATTCCTTCCTCTAAGTTAAAAGCATTTGCCTTCTTTTGTTGAGAACTGGGAGCTTACTATCTTATATTATTGGCTCCTATGTTGTACATAGGAGCTCTGGTAGCGTAGTGCCTAAGGCATTTGACTGCTAACCAGAAGGCGGATGCTTCAAACCCACCAGCCACTCCTTGGAGGTAAGGTTGGGCAATCTACTTCCATAGTGCTATCACCTTGGAATCCCAAGGAGGGGTCGCTATGAGTCGGTCCGACTAGATAACACATAACAACAACAACAACATATTGTACATGGGAGCCATAGGAGCTCTGGTGGCATAGTGCTTAAGGCACTTGACTGATAACGAGAAGCCTGGTGGTTCAAACCCACCAACAACTCCTCAGAAGGAAGATGGCCAATCTACTTCCATAGAGGTTCTGCCTCGGAAACCCAAGGAGGGATCACTTTGAGTCAGGATCGACTCTGCTGCAGTGGGTTTTTATTTATTTATTTATTTATTTTGGTACGTTTTTCTCACTAGCTGACTACATGCTCCTCAAAGCTATGTTTGTGTTTCAGACCTCTGTGTCTCTCGTTGCCTAATGCCACTGGGAAATAATTTCTTGTAGAAAGCGTCTATTTTCTTATAGACTTCCATAAGTATCTGCAGACCGAGACACTATAATAAGAAGGAAAAGGAAAAAGAGCTTAGAAGGAGGAGAAGCTAATGTTCATTGAGTGCTTACTATGTGCCAGGCACTGCACATACAGCAGTAACACCATATGTATTATAATTAGTCTTTACAACAATGCTGTGAAGTTGGTATTAGTACTATGCCCATTTTACAGATAAGAATATTTAGACTGTGAGAGGTTAAGTGAAACCCAGAAGATCACATCATGGTGAAAGAGGTGGAACACAAGCCCCCAGTTCTCTGATGCTAGATCTTAAATTTTCAACTATTAAGAAAAAGAGGAGGCATAGGACAGATCAATATAACGTGGGTGAGAGGATTGGTGAATGCAGCCACAAAAAGTGTTGTCCATGGGCAGGCATGGGATGAAGTGTTGTTATAGGCTCAAAAGTGTATATCTGAGGCAGTAAGAAGCTTGAGGACGTTGGGAAGAGGGTCAGAAAAATGGATAACACCAGGCTGCAAAGGGCACTGGGTTCCAGTTTGCCTCTACCACTTAGCTTTTGGCTTTTTTTGGTCTTTTGGGTCTTTCATATGATAATTCCACAGAGAATATGAACTTTTCCAAAGCCCATTTCCTTACTTTGCACTGATCCCTTGCAGAACTCACACTGTCGTCCAGCTTCTCAGCCTGATACCATGTCTGGCCACAGAAATCATGCCTGCTCAGCATTCCCCCAGATGGATATCATTTTCCAGAATAGAGTGTGGAAAATGATCTTTTCTGTCCTGATAACATCCCCACAATTCCCCACAATTAAGGGGAAATAAAAGTGAGGATTTGATATTTTAACAAGGTCACTCTCATTTCCCCTGGTTGATGTGGCCCAAAGCTGAGGGCATGGTTTCTAAGAAGACAGAAGGAGGTTGGGGGCTGATGAATCTGGTGGAGTCTGTGCCCTTGGAGTTTGGTGAGTATTTTAGAGTCTCCCTCAGTGGGAGAATATAAAATTGCACAGATAAATGGTTTGACACCCACCTAGTTAGTGAACATTTGTCAGATAAAGAAGGGCCAATTCTGACTGCTCCTTATGTGTTTCCTAACCCCCTGGGACACTCAGCTGAACTATCTATTAAGAATATTTTCCTAAGTCATTGGTGTTAGATTATAGGCTATAAAACTACTTATTGTTGCTTGTCCACCATAAATATAAAGCAATCATTTTTAATGAAAGCAGCTGTTAGACTGTCTTCCCCAAGATGTGTTGCTGAAGGATTCATGAGTGGCTGTTTTCTCCTTCATCAAGTGTGTTTCTGATTGTTTTTCTGCTCCACTGCATACCACCCACGTTGGGGGGGGGGGTAAATTTTCCTTGCAGGGCTTTGTTTGGACACAGGATTTCTAAAAATATCCAAAAGGAATTGAAGGTGCAGGGGGGAAATTTAAGTTGTATGAGATCTAATGACTCAAGTCCTCATCGCAGCCTCTATTTTCTTAAAATGACCTTGGAAGCCCTGACCATTTTCTGACCATAGCAATGAAAAGTGGAGTCTGGGATTATATTGATTCAAAAATTCTTTATTGACGGTCTACAGTGGTCTAGAAAACCATGCTAGAGGTTGAGAATATAAGATAGATATATAGATAGCTGCTGTCAGTCAATTCAACTTCTGATGACCTCTTGTACAACAGAAGGAAATGTTGTCAGGTCTTGTGTCATCCTCACAATCACTGGCAGTTCAAGTTCATCATTGTGGCTATTGTGCCAGTCCATCTCACTGAGGGTCTCCTACGCACTTGCTGGTCCTATCCTTCACTAAATGTGATGTCCTCCTCCAGCGAATGATCCCTCCTGATTACATGGACAAAGCAAGCAAATCAGCCAATATTCTGTTGTGATCCATAAAGTTTTCATTGGATGATTTTCAAAAGTATATCACCAGACCTTTTTTCTTATCCTGTCTTAGTCTGGAAGCTCTACTGAAACTTGTCCACTATGGGTGACTCTGCAGGTATTTGAAATACTAGAGGGGTAGTTCCTAGCACCACGGCCACATGCAAGGCACCACATTGTAACAAAATGACAGAAGGCTGCTTATAAAAATGAGCAAAAAATGACACGGTATCTACTGTCCTGTATCTTATAGTCTAGTGGGAGAATCAGATTGATTCAACATAAATTGTGATTTGGAGTATGGAGGAAAATCTAAGGAACTAGTAACATACCTAATCTAAACCCAAGGAGGGGTCGCTATGAGTCGGGTCTGACTTGACGGCACATAACAACAGCAACAATCTAGTGATACATGACTATTCCCTTAAGATAGTAGTATTTAAGCTGAGACCCAAAGGACAAGTAGAGTTAACCAGGCAAGAGAAGAAGGGCAATGGGAATGAGGAAGAGACTTGCAGGAAGACTTAAAAGCACATACAAAGGCTGGGCAATGAGAAAGAGCATGGTGTGTTATAAGAACTGAGAGAAGGCTGGGGTGGCTGATGTGGAAGGAGGCAGAAGTGGTATAGGTGAGTCTGGAAAGATGGGCAGGGTTTAAATCAAGTGAGGCCTTGGGGTTGCCCTAGTTACCTAGTGTTGTTGTTACAAAAAATATCACAAGTAGATGGCTTAAAGAACAGAACTTTATTTTGTCACAGTTTAGGAGGCTAGGAGTCTGAATACAGGCCATGCTTATAAGGGAAGGCCCTTTCTTGTCTATTTAAGCTTCTGTTGTTGTTGTTGTACACAGGGCTCAGACTCATAGCCCTGTATACAACAGAGTGAAACATGCCCAGTTGTGTGCCATCTTCACAATTCTTGCTGTACCCAAACCCATCTTTGCAGCCACTGTGTCAATCCATTTCATTGAGGGTATTCGTCTTTTTTGCTGACCCTCCACTCTATCAACCATGATATCCTTCTCCAGGGAATGGTCCCTTCTGAAAACATTACAAAAGTAGGTGAGACAAAGTCTGACTAGTCTCACTTCCGAGGAGCATTCTGGCTGTACTTCTTCTAGGACAGATTTATTCATTCTTCTAGAAGTCCATGGTACTTTTAGCATTCTTCACCAACACCACAACTCAAAAGCATCAACTCTTCTTCAGTCTTCCTTATTTATTGTCCATCTTTCACATGCATATGAGGTGATTGAAAATGCCATGGCTTGGGTTAGGCATGCCTGAGTCTTCAAGGAGACATCTTTGCTCTTCAGTACTTTAAAGAGGTCTTTGGCAGCAGATTTGCACAGTGTACTACTTGACTGCTACTTCAATGGGTGTTGATTGTGGATCTAATAATAGGGAATCTTTGAGAACTTCACTCTTTTCTCCATTTGTCATGGTACTGCTTATTTTGGTATAGTTGTGAGGATTTTAGTTTTCTTTATGTTGAGGTGTAATCCATACCATAGACTGTCATCAATACTACATTTCAGTTTCTAGTATCTGCTAGCAATCTTTACCATTTGTTTTGGTTCTCTAGTGCTGCTGTAATAGAAGTACCAGAAATGTATGGCCTTAACAGATATTAATTCTCTTACAGTTTAGGAGGCTAGAAGTCTGAATTCAAAGTGTCAGCTCTAGGGTCTGGGAGAAGGCCTCTCAACCTTGGGCTTCAGTTCTGGCTCTTGCTCCTGGCCCACTGGAGCTAGAGATGTCTCTGAGGCAGCTGCTGACTGCTGAGGCTGACAAATCTAAAATTGACAAGTAAAATGACACAGTCCCAAGATTATGAAGCAACTTGCCAGGATGCTGAATTAAAACTTGGCCAAAGGCAGGATTCAAGCATGCCAAAACTCAAAGACCTTTCTGAAAGCTTCTCATAAACTGGAAGCAGACCACAGCCCTAAGGCAGCAACTCAGCTGCTCACAGCAGATTCTACCATGGAGTTGATTACCAGTCTCATCATGGGACATAACTACATCCAGCTGCTCAGCCACTCAAACCAGGCACAGCCAACCTGACACATAATTTTAACTACCACATCATTCCTGGATTTGTAGATGCATCTGCTGTGTGTGTCCATCTTCATATGGTGTCTGTCTTTTCTGTGTGTGTGTGTCCATGTCTATTCTGCTCTTTATAAGACACCACTCAGAAATGATTAAAGACCCACACTGCTCTGGTAAGTCATCATTAACATAACAACTGAAAACCCTTATTTCCAAAAAGGGTTGTATTTATAGGTACTGAGATTAGGCGTTCCATGTGTCTTTTGGGAGAAACAATTTTATCCATTACAGGAGTCATGTGAAGAGGTTTTTCTCCATGCTGAGACAAATAGGAAGCCATTGAAGGCTGTAGTCATCAAGGTACAGCAGGAAACAGCTGGTTTCCTTGAGACATGTTCAATAGGAATATTGTAGATAACGTAAAGAAGGATTTCTTTTTTTTTTTTTTTAGAGGTGTGGGTGGAGCTAAGAAAACCAAAGACGGTCATTGAGACATCCAAGCAAAGCACTAGGAAAAAAGTTATTACCACCTCAAGGTCTGAGGAGGTGAGAAGAGGACCATTGATACCAGAGCTCAGTGAGAACTGGATCCTAGAAGAAGGAACAGCTTTGCAGGAAGTCAATGACAGATGAAAGCATGTGAGTGGGAAGAGAACTGAGGGAATAAAGACTTCAAACTCTCTTCCCTCCTGCATATCAGCTTCCTGCTAGATTCTCCAATTGACTGAACTCAAACAGAAGTCAAAAAACCAAAGTAAGTCATTGAGATCAGTGCTTCCCTTTACAACAAGGGCACAAAGCAAGCCAGAGAAAGATGAAGAATGGCATTACAGGGGCAAATGGGGAATAATCAACACAGAAAACTTTTAGCCTGTGAACTACATTATCAGCTTCTCATTACACAAGAGATAATTCTGACTGCTCTGTAGAGAACCAATAGGTAAAGGTTAAGAGCAGGAGGACTTGTAAAGAGGCATCAGTTATAATCAAAGCAGCAATAATGGTGGTCTGAGTCAGAATGGTTCTTTTTTTTTTATTATTAGGATTTGGGTGAAGATTTACAGAGTAAATTCACTTTTCATACAGCAGTTCACATATACTTTGTCTCATGTCAGAATGGTTCTTGAGTTGCTGGAGAAGAGTGGACAGATTGGAGATTTCTAACATCGTACAGCATGGGCAAGACAAGGAGGAACTTGAAAGTCTTCAAATCACATCATCCATTGATGTGAGGAAACTGAAGCTCCGAAAAGAGAAGGGAATTGTCCAAGGTGAACCAGAGTCAGTTATTCCTCCACCCTTCCACAACACTGCATCAGTCAGCATGATCTTCCTGGGTTAGATCCTGCTGTTCCATTTTTCCAATCTAGGAAAAATTACTTTCCTTCCGTAGCTCTCCTAAGTGTCTTGGCAATGCCCACTCTCATAGCCTTGACTTTCACTTCTTGGATTCTGTGGCCTATTTGCTGGGGAGCCCTGCATATTAGTTATCTTGTAGTTGTTGTTGTTGTTGTTGTGTGCCATCGAGTCGGACCTGACTCATAGTGACCCCTCCTTGGGTTTCCGAGGCAGTATCACTATGGAAGTAGATTGCCCCATCTTCCTTCCGAGGAGTTGCTGGTGGGTTTGAACCACCAGCCCTCTGGTTAGCAGCTGAGTGCCTTAGGCAGAGCTTACCTTTATTGCTGGAGAAGCAAAACAAGGCTCTTTTCACCATTACTTTTATTAGCAAATAATTACTGAACACTTACTCTATGCCAGGCAAGATATTTGCATTGCCATGTCTATGTCTCACAAACATGCATGTTGTTGTTGTTATTAGGTGCCAGTGAATCAGTTCCAACTCATAGTGACCCTATGGACAATAGAATAAAACACTGCCCGGTCCTGCACCATTCTCACAATCGTTGCTATGCTTGAGCCCATCACTGCAGCCACTGTGTTAATGCAGCTGCTTGAGGGACTTCCCCTTTTTCACTGACCCTCCACTTCACCAAGCATGGTATCTTTCTTCAGGGACTGGTCCCTTCTGATAATGACCAAAATAGGTAAGACAAAGCTTGGCCATTATTGTTTCTAAAGAGCATTCCAGCTGTGCATCTTCCAGGACAGATTTGTTTGTTCTTGTGACAGTCCATGGAATTTTTAGTACTCTTGCGAACACCACAATTCAAGTGCCTCAAATCTTCTAAGGTCCTCCTTATTCACTGTCCAGCTTTCATCTGCATATTAAGCTAATGAAAATATTACAGCTTCAGTTAGGCCCACCTTAGTCTTCAAAATCACATTTTTGATTTTTAACACCTTAAGGTGTGTTTAAGTAGCAGATCTGCCCAGTGCAATACAACATTTGATTCTTGACTGCTGCTTCCATGGGTGTTAATTGTGGATCCAAATAAGATGAAATCTTTGACAACTTCAGTCTTTTCTCTATTTATTGGGATGTTGCTTATTGGTTCAGTTGTGAGGATTTTTGTCTTCATTATTCTGAGATGTAATCCATACTGAAGACTGTAGTCTTTGATTTTCATCAGTAAATGCTTCAAGTCATCTTCACTTTCAGCAAGCAAGGTTGTGTCATCTGCATATTGCAAGTTGTTAAAGAGTCTTCATCCAGTCCTAATGATGTGTTCTTCATATAGTCCAGCTTCTCAGATTATTTGCTTAACATACAGATTGAATAAGGATGGAGAAGGGATACAATCCTGGCACACACCTTTCCTGATTTTAAGCCATGCACTATTCCTTCTTTCTGTTTGAAGGACTGCCTCTTAGTCTATGTACAGGTTCCTCATGGGCACAATTAAGTGTTCTGGAATTTCCATTCTTTGCAATGTTATCCATAATTTTCTAAGACACAGTTGATTGTCTTTGCATAGTCATAAAACACAGATAAACATCTTTCTGGTATTCTGTACTGTCAGCCAAGGTCCATCTGACATTGGCAATGATATCCCTCATTTCATATCCTCTTCTGAATCTGGCTTGAATTTCTAGCAGTTCCCTGTCTATATATTGCTATAACAGTTTTTAATTATCTTCAGCAAAATTTTACTTGTGTGTGATATTTAAGATACTGTTTGCTAAACTCTGCATCCTGTTGGATCACTTGTCTTTGAAATGGGCACAAACATAGATCTCTTTGAGCTGATTGACCGCATAGCTCTTCCAAATTTCTTGACATAAACAAGTGAGGGCTTCCACCATTGGATCCATTGGTTGAAACATTTCTGTGGGTATTCTGTCAATTTCTGCAGCCTTTTTCTTCACCAATTCTTTCAATGCAGCTTGGACTTCTTTCAATATTACCTGTTATTGATCATATGCTACCTCCTGAAATGGTTAAATGTTAACCAATTCTTTTTGGCACAGTGACTCTGTATTCCTTCAATCTTCTTTTGATGCTTCCTGCATCATTCAATGTTTTATTCATAAAATCCTTCAGTATTGGAAGTCAAGGCTTGAATTTTTTCTTTAGTTCTTTCCCCTTGAGGAATGCTGAGCATGTTCTTCTCTTTTGATTTTCTAACTCCAAGTCTTTGCACATTTTATTATACTTTACTTTGTCTTCTCAAGTTGCCCTTTGAAGTCTTCTGTTCAGTTCCTTTACTTCATCATTTTTTCCATTCATTTTAGCTTACTCTCCATTCAACAGTAAGTTTTAGAGTCTCTTCTCACATCCATTTTTTTTCCTGTTTTTTATATGACCTTTTATTTACTCCATACAATGTTCTTGATGTTATCCCACAACTTGTCAGATTTTCAGTCATTGGTGTTAAATTGTCAAATTTATTCTCCAGATGGTCTGTAAATTCTAATGGGAATACTCAATGTTGGATTTTGGCTTTCATGGATTTGTTTCCAGTTTCTTCCACTTCAACTTCCACTCATATAAAAAATCTGATAGTATGTTCCACAGTCAGCCCCTAGAATTGTTCTGATTGATGATACTGAGTTTTTCCATTGTCTCTTTCCACAGATGTAGTTGACTTGATTTCTGTGTATTCCATCTGGTGAGGTCCCTGTGTATAGTCATTGATTATGTTGTTGAAGAAAGATATTTGCTATGAATAAGTCATTGGCCTTATAAAATTCTATCATGTGATCTCTGGTGTATTTTCCAATTACTGATACTCCTTTGTTTCCAACTTTCATATTTCAATCATCAGTAATTATCAATGCATCTTGATTGCATGTTTTGTCAATTTCATATTGTAGAATTTAAAAAATTTTCAAGTTCTTCATTTTTGGTTCTAGTGGTTTGTGTGAAAATTTGAATAATAGTGGTATTCATTTGTCTTCCTTGTTTGCATATGTGTATTATCCTATCAGCGACAGCATTGTAGTGGGAGCTCTGGTGGTGTAATATTTAAGTTAAGCTTTCAGCTACTAACCAAAAGGTCAGCAGTATGAACAAAGATTTCAGCCTTGGAGACCCAATGGGAGTCACTATGAGTCAAAATTGGCTCAATGGCAGTGAGTTTGGTTTTGTATAGTACTGTACTACAGGATGGATCTTGAAATGTTCTTTTTGACAATGAATGTGATGTTATTCCTCTTCAATTTGTCATTCTTGGCATAGTAGATGATATGACTGTCTAATCCAAAATAATCAATACCAATTTGTTTTAACTCACTAATGCCTAGAATCCACCACTTATTTCTCAATTTGTCATACTGTGGTGGCTTGCATGTTGCTGTGAGGCTGGAGGCTATACCATTAGTATTTCAAATACCACCAGGATCACCCATGGTGGACAGATTTCAGTAGAGAATCCAGACTAAGACAGACTTAGAAGAAGTATGGGGTCATCCACTTGTGGAAAAAAAGACAAAAATGGATGTCAGAAGAGACTCTGAAACTTGCTCTTGAATGGAAAGTAGCTAAAGTGAGTGGAAGAAATGATGAAATAGAAGAGTTGAACAGAAGATTTCAAAGAACATCTCAAGAAGACAAAATAAAGTATTATAATGAAATGTAAAAAGACCTGGAGTTAGAAAACCATAAGGACATTTCTCAAGCTGAAAGAACTGAAGAAAAACCTCAAGTTCCAATATTGAAAGATTCTAGGGGCAAAATATTGAACAATGCAGGAAACATCAAAAAAAGAGAGAAGGAATACATAGAATGACTACCAACACAAAGAATTGGTTGGTGTTCAACTATTTCAGGAGATAGCATGTGATAAAGAAGCAATGGTATTAAAGGAAGAAGTCCAGCTGCACTGAAGGTATTGGTGAAAAACAAGGCTGTAGGAGTGGGTGGAATACCCATTTAAATGTTTCAACAAATGGATGCAGCACTGCAGGCACTAACTTGTTTATGCCAAAAAATTTGGAAGATAGCTACCTGGCTAACTGACTGGAAGAGATGCATATTTGTGCCTATTCCAAAGAAAGGTGATCCAACAAAATGTGGAAATTATTGAACAATATCATTAATAACACACACAAGTAAAATTTTACTGAAAATAATTCAAAAATGGTTGCAGTAGAATGAAATTCAAGCCAGATTCAGAAAAGAACATGGAACAAGTGATATCATTGCTGATGTCAGATGGATCTTGGCTGAAAGCAAAGAATACCAGAACGAAGTTTACCTGTGTTTTATGGTTGTGTAAAGACATTCAACTGTATGGATCATAACAAATTGTAGATAGCATCATGAAGAATGGGAATTTCAGAACTGTGTCCATGAGGAACCTATACACAGACCAAGAGGCTGTCGTTCAAATGGAATAAGGATATACTGCATGGTTTAAAATCAGGAAAAGTGTGTGTTAGGGTTGTATCCTTTTACCTTACTTACTCAATCTGTATGCTGAGCAAATAATCTGAGAAGCTCGACTGTGTGAAGAATAATGCAGCATCAGAATTGGAGGAAGACTCATTAACAACAGGTCACATGCCGATGACACAACACTGCTTGCTGCAAGTGAAGATGACTTGAAGCACTTACTGATGAAGATCAAAGACTCAGCTTTTAGTATGGATTTTACCTCAACATAAAGAAAATAAAAATCCTTGCAAATGGACCAATAAGCAACATCATGATAAATGGAGAAAAGACGAAGTTGGCAGGAAATTCATTTTACGTGGATCCACAATCAACACCTATGGAAGCAGTGGTCAAGAAATCAGATGTTGTATTTCAATGGGCAAATATGCTGCAAAAGAGCTCTTTAACATTTTAAAGAGCAAAGATATCTCTTTGAAGACTAATGTACACCTAACCCAAGCCATAGTATTTTCAATAGCCTCATATGCTTGTGAAAGCTGGACAATAAATATGGAAGACTGAAGAAGAGTTGATGCCTTTCAGTTGTGGTGCTGGTGAAGAACATTGACAATACCACGGACTGCCAGAAGAATGAACAAATCTGTCCTGGAAGAAGTGCAGCCAGAATGCTTCTTAATGGCAAGAATGGCCAGACTTCATCTTACCTACTTTTCATCATGTTGTCAGAGGGACCATTCCCTAGAGAAAGATATCGTGCTTGATAAAACAGAAGGTCAGCTAAAAAGGGGAAGACTTTCAATGAAATGGATTCACAGAGTGGCTGCAACATAGGGTCAAACATAGCAATGATTGTGGGGATGGTGCAGGTCTGGTCAGTGTTAAATTCTGTTGTACATAGTATCATCATGAACCAGAGTCAACTTGATGGCACCTGCTCTAGTTACCTAGTGCCACTCTGACAAGAATATACCACAAATGGGATGGCCTTAACAAATAGGAATTTATTCTTACAATTTGGAGGCTTTTTTT
>NW_006924842.1:12577-13132 GCF_000298275.1 Orycteropus afer afer | reverse complement strand
TTCATTGTATATGTGCATCAAATATTTTTGTTTCCTTCTGTTATGAACTGTGAAATGTAAATAAGGTTAATGCATTTTGCTTGTATGTGTGTTAGTGTATCATGTTAGGCATAAATATGACTCTATAATTGTCCTTATTTAGATATTATATATGGTTAAGAAGATGTGTACAACTGCCAAGTTGACAAGGGGTGGACTGTGATAGCTGGAGCTGTGTGTCAACTTGGCTGGATCCCATTTCTGTGTGGTTGTTCCCATAATGGGATCAGATGACTGTGTTCTGAGTGGCCAATCTGTTCAAGGGGAGTTTCCCTATGGGTGTGGCCTGCTTCCAGGATATCCAGGGACATCCTGGGAAGAGAGACATTTTTCTGTGGATTGGGATTCTGTTGTGCTGTCTACAACTGTCCGTGAGTCAGCAGTTCAACGTTCGGCCTGGAGATCTTGGATTCATCATTCGTTGGAGTCAACAGCCAGTGTCCTGCCTGCCAGCCTTGAGCTTTTTGGCCCCTGTGGTTGTGGAAGCTAGGAAAAGCCTCCAGCCTGACATTTGCT
>NW_006924842.1:9598-12477 GCF_000298275.1 Orycteropus afer afer | reverse complement strand
GGGGCCGACTCGACGGCACATAACAACAACACATAACAATATAAGGTTTTCATTCTTAAGCCAATCAACAATGGAAAAATATGGTACTCAAAAGTTATCTCTGCTTTTGAAATCTATATTACCAGTTTGTTCCTGACATCTCATTATTCAATCTTATTCTCTTAAATGATATTTACCTCTACTGTGCTTCAACTATTCATAGCATGATCACACACTGGGCATCATTATCACTAGAAACAATTGGTCTTCAATATTCAGATTTTATATTTTCAAATTTTAAATTTGAAACTAAAATTTTCTCAAAGAATCCAAACATATGCCCCTACTGTCTGAGGAGAACATATAGGCCAGGACCTTGCCCCTTCATAAGCATGTGCTACCATGGATGACATGACAGCTACCCGCTGCCACTGATGCCTGCTGACCACAGCTGTAACAGCTACTCCTTTATTTATTTATATTTATTTCTTGTTTCCTTTTCTTTTCTCACTTTTTCTTCTTCTTTTATATATTTCTCCCTCTTCCTCTTCTTTTATTTTGAACCATCTTTCTTCTCATTCCCCTTTCTTCTTTTTTTTCCTCTACCCCAACCAATGGGAGGCAGACTTTAATTCCTGACTCATCAGTCCTACCTAGTATACCTACCATATACTCACCCAAAAGGAGAGCACCACTACCCACTCCTGCACCACTGGATCAATGACAGACAGTGGATACTGACTCATCTCAACTGCAGCTTCTCTTCATAATCAGTAGACATCCATGCCTATGTTCCCACCAGTTACTCCACCCACCCAGAGACAGGTGGGGAGAACCCCATTGTTGTTTTTGTTAGGTGCCATCAAGTTGGCTCCAACTCATAGCAAATTTATATTCAACAGAACAAAACACTGCCTAGTCCTGCACCAGCCTCACAATCATTGCTACACCTGAGCCCATCTTTGCAGCCACTGTGCCCATCCCTCTCATTAAGGGTCTTCCACTGTTTTCTTGACCCTCCACTTTACCAAGAATAATTTCTTTCTCCAGGGAATGGTCCCTTCTGACATGACCAAAGTAGATGAGATGAGGACTGACCATTCTCTCTTGCAAGGAGCATTCTGGCTATACTTCTTCTAGGAGAGATTTGTTAGCTCTTCTAGTACTCCATGGTACTTTCAGTATTCTTTGCCAACACCACAACTCAAAAGCATCAACTCTTGTTTGGCCTTTCTTTTTATTGTCCAGCCTTCACACGCACACATAAGGTTTTTGAAAACACCATAGCGTGGGTTAGGTGCGCCTTAGTCTTTTAAGAGACATCTTTGCTCTTTAGCACGTGAAAGAGGTTTTTTGTAGCAGATTTGCCCAGCGCAATACAACATCTGATTTCTTGACTGCTGCTTCCATTGGTGTTGATTGGAAAACTAAGTAATATGAAATTGTTGACAACTTCAGTCATTTCTCCATTTATTATCATGCTGCTTACTGGTCTATTTGTGAGGATTTTTGTTTTCCTTATGTTGCGGTATGACCCATTCTGCAGATTATAGTCTTCAATCTTCATCAGTAAGTGCTTCAAGTCATCTTCACTTTAAGAAAACAAGGTTGTGTCATCTGCAAATCTCAGATTATTAATGAGTCTTCCTCCAATTCTGATGCTTCATATAGTGCAGCTTCTCAGAATATTTGCTCAGCATACAGACTGAATAAGCGTGGTGAAATGATACAACCCTGAAGCACTCTCTTCCTGATTTCAAACCATGTAGTATCCCCTTGTTCTGTTCAAAAGACAACTTCCTGGTCTCTGTATAGGCTCCTCATGAGAACAATTAATTGTTCTGTAGTTCTACTTCTTCTCAAAGTTATCCATAATTTGTTATTATCCACACAGTCAAATGGTTTAGCATAGTCAATAAAACACAAGTAAACATCTTTCTGGTATTCTTTGCTTCGAGCCAAGATCCATCTGACATCAGCATCCTCTTCTGAATCCAGCTTAAATTTCTGGAAGTTCCCTTTCAATATACTGCTGTAAACATTTTTTAATAATCTTCACTAAGACTTTACTTGCATGTGATAGTAATGATATTGTTTAATAATATCCACATTCTGTTGGATCACCTTTCTTTGAAATGGGTACAACTATGGATCCCTTCCAGTCAGTTGGCCAGGTAGCTGTCTTCCAAATTTCTTGGCATAGATAAGTAAGTGCCTCCAGCATAGCATCCCACTGTTGAAACATCTCAATGGATATTCAGTCAATTCCTGGAGCCTTGTTTATCACCAGTTCCCCCAGTGCTGCTTCAAATTCTTCCTTCAATGCCATCAATTCTTGATTATATGCCCCCTCCTGAAATGGATGAACACCAGCTAATTCTTTTTGGTACAGTGACTCTGTGTATTCTTTCCATCTTCTTCTGCTGTTTCCTCCATTATTCAATATTTTGCCCACAGAATCTTTCAATATTCCAACTTGTGGCTCGGATTTTTCCTTCAGTTCTTTCAGCTTGAGGAATGCTGAGCATGTTCTTTCTGTTTGGCTTTCTAACTACAGATCTGTGTACATTTTAATATAATAACTCACTGTCTGCTCGAGCTACTCTTTGAAATCTTCTGTTCAGCTCTTTTATCTTGTCATTTCTCCCATTTGCTTTACCTACTCTCCACCACTCACTTGTCAGTTTTTTGTACTGTGGTGGCCTTTGTGTTGCTGAGGTTGGAGGCTATGCCATTGGTATTTCAAATACCAGCAGGGTTACCCGTGGTGCACAGGTTTCAGCAGAGCTTCCAGACTATGACAGACTCAGAAGAAGGAAGTGGCCATCCACTTCTCAAAGAATTCATCAGTGAAAACCTTATGAATAACAGTGAAGCAGTGTCTGATACATACTGGAAAA
>NW_006924842.1:4748-5724 GCF_000298275.1 Orycteropus afer afer | reverse complement strand
AGGATATCAATCTTTATGCATTCCATTTCTTTTTGACAACTTCCCATTTTCCTAGATTCACACTTCTTACATTCCATGTTCCCATGACTAATGGATGTCTGCAGCTCTTTCTCCTCAATTTGAGTGGTGCCACATCAGCAAATGGAGGTCTTGAAAGTTTTACCTTATCCATAGGAATAAGGCTGGGTTTTTTCTGATGATTCAGCTCTTACCCAGTCCTATTTTGAGAGCCTTCTAACCTAACCGAACTATTCATAAAGTTGTGTGGTAATGTATCAGACAGTGTTTTTTTGTTATTCATAAGGTTTTCCCTGGCGAATTCTTTGAGAAGTTGACAGCTTCTTCCTTCTTCTTAGTCTGTCTCAGTCTGTAAGCTTGGCTGGTATCTGTGCACCATGTGCCTCCCACTGGCTTTGAAACACCAGTGGTTCAGCCTCAAAACTCACATCCACACCTCACTACTGTAGGACAAACTGACAGACAAGTTTGTCTCTCTGTTGGAAACCTCTCCTACCACCCTTAACTGGATCCCTGTGACTAACTGCTCCTCTCTTCCAGTTCCTGGGCCCTTTAATTCCCTTTCTCCTGCTTTCCCACCCTGATGCTTTGGGTGTGCCTGGGTTCCCTCTTCTCACCTGAATCCCTGCGTCTGACTGCTCCCTTTTGGTTTTCAAACTCCAGGTCTTTGCACATTTCATTATATAATTAATTTTGTCTTCTTGAGCTGCTCTTTGGCATTCATAGTCACAAAAAATGTTTCAAGATCTATCCTGAAGTACAGTGCTGTCAGTGATAGGATAATATCCATACGCCTTCAAGGAATACCAGTGAATACTAAACTCACTGCCATCGAGTCAGTCCTGACTCATAGTGACCCTTCCTTGGGTTTCTGAGGCAGCATCTCTATGGAAGTAGATTGCCCAGTCTTCCTTCTGAGGAGTGGCTGGTGGGTTTGAACTGCCAGCCTCTGGTTAGC
>NW_006924842.1:1068-4212 GCF_000298275.1 Orycteropus afer afer | reverse complement strand
ATTTGATACATTGAGCACCAATGACTGAAAATCAAATGAACTGTGGGATGACATCAAGACCATGAAACATGAAGGAAGTAAAATGTCATCAAAAAGACAGGAAATTAAGAAAAAACAAAATAGATGTCAGAAGAGACTCTGAAACTTACTCTTGAACAGTGAGCACACTAGTGCTGCCAATCTAGCAACCAAAGAAGCACACCTGCCCCACCACCTATATATGTCAAAACAAAGCAAAACAAAAATATCAGGATGAAACAAACCAATATGTAATCAACAAAGAAAAACAACAACTCTAAAGTGTCTCAGAGACAACACAAACTTCAAATCAAATAATAAGCAGGACAAGATAAACCAAAACCAAAATCAAACTCACTGCCGTTGAGTTGGATCCGACTCATAGTGACCCCTCCTTGGGTTTCTGAGGCAGCATCACCATGGAATTAGATTGCCCAATGTTCCTTCCTAGGAGTGGCTGATGGGGTTTAACCACCAGCCTTCTGGTTAGTAATCAGATGCCTTAGGCACTATGCTACCAGAGCTCCCAAGATAAAGCAAGCACCAAAACCAAAATCAAACTCACTGCCATGGAGTAGATTCTAACTCATAGTAACCCCTTCTTGGGTTTCTGAGGCAGTGTCTCTATGGAAGTATGTTGCCCAATCTTCTTTCCAAGGAGTGGCTGGTGGGTTGGAATTGCCACCTTCTAGTTAATAGTCAAATGCCTTAGATACTACTCCACCAGAGCTCCAAAAGCAAGCAAGTTACAAAAATAAAGGACCAGGAAACCTCCCCAAAGAAGAACAGGTAATAGAACTTGATAAAGAATTGAAAAGATGTATACATAAGACCTAACAAGAGCGCAAGAAAAACCACAAACACAAGAAAGCCACAAACAAAATCAAGGAAAACATAAACAATACTCTAGAAGAATTCAGGAAAGCAATGCAAGAGTGAAACAACAAAATAAATAGATAATTACAAATCATAGAAAAACAACAATTAGAAATCCAGAAGATTAACATTAAAATTATGGAGATAGATAACTCATTGAAGGACAAAAGAGTAGAATCCAATAGGTTGAAGAATGAATCACCCAACTAGAAGATAAATCTCTTGCCACCAGTTTGTATGAGGAAAAATCAGGAAAAAAAAAAAAAAAAAATGAAGATAAATAAAGAAAACCAAAGAGTTATATGCAATAACATCAAGGGAAAAAACTTCAAAAAAAAAAAAAAAAAAATGAAGATAAATAAAGAAAACCAAAGAGTTATATGCAATAACATCAAGGGAAAAAACTTCATGTGATTGGATTTCTAGAACAGCAAGAATAAAAAAAAAAAAAAATCACAGAGAAGATTGTGGAACACTTGCTAGCAGAAAGCTTCCCTGAGATCATGAAAGGTGAAAATATATCCAAACAAGAAGCTCAAAGAAACACATACAAAGTAGCCCCCAAAAGAAAATCACCAAAACATATCATAATCATTTTCCAAAACCAAAGACAAAGTAAGAATCTAGAGAGCAGCTCAAGAAAAATGAATTCTTACCTACAAAGTACAACCAATGAGAGTTAGCTTTGTTTTCTCAGAGGAAACAATGTAGGCAAGAGGTGATGGGATGACATATATAAAACCTAGAAAGGAAAGTATTGCCAATTAAGATAATATATCCAGCAAAACTGTCCCTCAAATATGACAACATTAGGGCATTTCCAGATCAACAGAAATTAAGGGAATTTGTTTTTTAAAAAAAGACTGAACTTACAAGAAATTCTAAATGAAGTCTTTCAGATAGAAAACCAACAATGGAAGACAACAACCTAAAGTTAAGATACATGACAATTTCACCTGGAAACCAATGCAGCAAAAGAATTTTCAAAATTAAAATAAGTTTACAAGACTGAAAACAGAGAACCAGAGGTGGCAATTTCTAAACATCCACAACGACACAGAAAAAGAGGAACTAAATGGTATAATTTCAGAATTTTCAACTGTAGAGGAAGTCAGGATGGTATCAATATAGAACAACTATTTTCCGTAGTGATACTGCCTCAGAAACCCAAGGAGGGATTACTATGAGTTGGGTCCGATTCGACGGCACATAACAACAACAACATTTCAAGTTTAGGAAGATAAAAATTAATTACAGGGTAACCACAAAGAAATTTTATAAGCTTTCAAAACAAAATAAGATTGAAAAAAAAAAATCATAAGGACTTGTTGTTGTTGTTAGGTGCCATCAAGTTGTCTCTGACTCATAGCAACCCTATGTACAGCTGAATGAAACACTGCCTGGTCCTGTGCCAACTCCACAATCTCTGCTGTACCTGAGACCATTGTTGCAGCCACTGTGTCAATCCATCTCATTGAGGACTTTCCACTTTTTTGGTTGACCCTCCAATTTACCAAGAATTACATCCTTCTCCAGGGAATGATCCCTTCTGACAACATGACCAAAGTAGGTGAGACAAAGTCTGGCCATTCTTGCTTCCAACGAGAAGCTAGGCTGCACTTCTTCCAGGACATATTTGTTAGTTCTTTTAGCAGTCCATTCTTTGCCAACACCACAACTAAAAAGCATTAACTATTCTTTGGTCTTCCTTATTCATTGTCTACCTCTCACATGCATGTGAGGCAATTGAAAATACCCTGGCTTTTGTCAGATGAACCTTAGTGTTCAAGGAGATATCTTTGCTCTTCAGCACTTGAAAGAGATCCTTCACAGCCAATTTGCCCAGTACTATATATCATCTGATATCTTGACTGCTGCTTCCATTGTTATTAATTGTTGAACCAAGTAATATTAAGTCTTTGACAACTTCAATCTTTTTTCCCTTTGTCGTGATGCTGCTTATTTGTCCAGTTGTGAGGATTTTTGTTTTCTTTATATTGAAGTGTAATCCATACTGTAGACTGTAGTCTTTAATCTTCATCAGTAAGTGCTTCAAGTCATCTTCACTTTCAGAAAGCAAAGTTGTGCCGTCAGTATATCAGAGGTTGTTAATGAGTCTTCCTTCAATTCTGATGCCACAATCTTTTTCACATAGTCCAGCTTCTCAGATTATTTGCTCAGCATACAGATTGAATAAGTATGGTGAAAGGATACAACCCTGATGCATTCCCTTATTGATTTTAAACCATG
>NW_006924842.1:0-539 GCF_000298275.1 Orycteropus afer afer | reverse complement strand
ATCTTCAGTAAGATTTTACTTGCATGTGATATAAATGACATTGTTTGATAATTTCCTCATTCTGTGGGATCACCTTTCTTTGGAATGGGTACAAATACAGATCTCTTCCAGTCATTTGGCAAGGTAGCTGTCTTCCAAATCTCTTGGCATAGCCAAGTTAATGCCTCAACATGGCATCTGTTTGTTGAAACATCTCAATGGGTATTCTGTCCTGAAGCCTTGTTTTTGCCACTTCCCTCAGTGCATCTTTGACTTCTCCCTTCAGTACTATTGGTGCTTGATCATATGCCACCTCCTGAAATGGATGAACATTCACCAATTCTTTGGTACAGTGACTGTGTGTTTCTTCCATCTTCTTTTAATGTTTCCTGCAGCATTCAATATTTTGCCCATAAAATCTTTCAATATTGCAACTCTAGGCTTACATATGGTCTTCAGTTCTTTCAGCTTGAGAAATGCTGAGCATGTTGTTCCTTTTTGGTTTTTTAACCCCATGTGTTTGTACATTTCATTATAATTGACTGTCTTCTTGAGCTGCT
>NW_006924841.1:10645-12217 GCF_000298275.1 Orycteropus afer afer | reverse complement strand
TGGATTAAGCACCAACTAGTGAAAAAACCTGAACGAAAGCAGTTAGTACAGAGAGAATCGGAGCTGCAGACTATCAGCTACTCTGATGGGACCAACAGCCCAAATATATCCAAGTGGTGTTGGGACCTGAGAATTGACCCAAAGATCTGCCCTGGTGGGCCTATGACTAGGAAGGCAAACAGCAAGGAGGGAGACAACCTGAGCTGTTGACTTTCCACTGTCCGGGGAATGCAGCTATTTTGGATATTTAAAGTGACCAAGGGCACAGCCATTTTGAATATTTATAAGTGGCAGCCATTTAGGATACATAAACTGACCGAAGGCACAACATTTGTAATCTTTACAAGTGGCAACCATTTTGGATTTTAAAGTGACAGCATTCTCATTTGGATTTCAGGGACCTAAGAATAGGCTGTTTGCCAAGGTTGGCAGGGACATCCAAGAGGAAAGGAGACAGGTGGTGAGTGTTTAAGTGCTGCCAACTAGTGAATAGAGGAGCATAGCACAGTAACATGCTTGCACAGATAACATACAAAGTAAATGAAAATTGTGGGCAAGTCACTCCAACATAATTAAACAGAAAAACGTCACAATGCCTCGGAGACAACAGAGCATCACAGTCCACACAAAGAAGCAAGATAAAGCAGGAGAAACAAGGGACCAGGATACAGATCCAAAATACATCTCTGAGGAAGAAGCAGCATTGGAAGTCCCTGATAAGGAATTCAAAATAATTATATTTAGGTATTTTCAACAAATTGAGAGGCAGATGAAGGAAAGGAAAATACTGACAAAATTGAGAAAATAGAGAATACCCTACAACAATTTTGAAAGACAATACAAGAACAAAATGACAAATGAAAAATTAGAAATGATACAAAATCTACACACAGAAATCCAGAAGATTAATACTAAATTTTCAGAAATAGGTAATACATTGAATGGGCAAAGGAGCAGAACTGAATCAATGGAAGACAGAATTAGGGAGACTGAAGGCAAATACATGAACATTTTTAGAAGGGAATAAATCAGAAAAAAGATCAAATCAAAATAAAGAAAGCCTAAAGTCATATGGGATACCATCAAAAGGAATAACCTACGTGTAATCAGAATTCCAGAACAGGAAGAGACAAAACCACAGAGAAAATTGTCCAAGATTTGTTGGAAGAGAATTTTCCTGGTATGATGAAAGATGAGACTGTCCAATGAACCCCCAACAAGACAGATCCCAAAAGAAAATTACCAAGACATATTATCAAATTCACCAAAACCAAAGACAAAGAATCATGAGAGCAGCACAGGAAAAACAAAAAGTTACCTACAAAGGGCAACCAATAAGACTAAGCTCGGATTTCTCGGCAGAAACCATTCAGGCGAGAAGACAGATGGTATATATAAAACCCTGAAAGAGAAAAATTTCCAACCAAGAACTATGTACCCAGCAAAATTGTCCCTCAAGTATGATGATGAAATCAGGACATTTCCAGATAAGCAGAAATTAAGGAAATTTGTTAAAACCAGACCAACCTTACAAGAGATGCTAAAGGGAGCCCTCTGGACAGAGAAGCAACA
>NW_006924841.1:8432-10095 GCF_000298275.1 Orycteropus afer afer | reverse complement strand
TTATCTGGCAAGGGACTTATCTCTAAGATTTATAGAAAACTCCAATGCCTCAACACCAAAGGAGTTAACAATCCTATTAAAAAATGAGAAGACATGAGTAGACATTTTACCAACGAGGATATTCAGGTGGCCAGCAAATACATGAAGAGATACTCAAAATCACTGGCAGTTAGAGAGATGCAAATCAACAACGAGATACTATCTCACCCCAGCACTGATGGCAGGGTTCAATGAGACAGAAAATAACAAATGCTGGCAGGGATGTGGAGGGACTCTCATACACTGCTGGTGGGACTATGAAGTGATATAACCACTGTGGAAAGCAATATGGCGATTCCTTAGAAAGCTGGAATTGGAGATACCATCATTTGACCCAGCAATCCCATTACTAGGTTTATATTCTAGAGAGGTGAGAGCCAGGACAGGAACAGATATATGCACACTCATGTTCATCACAGCACTATTTACAAAAGCAAAAAAAGATGGAAACAACCTATGTGCCCATCAGCAGAAGAGTGGATGACCAAACTATGGTACGTACACATAATGGAATGCTGCACAGCAGTAAAGAATAATGTAGAGGCTGCAAAACACCACATAATTAATATGGGTGAACTTGGAGGACATTATGCTGAGTGAAATAAGTCAATCACAGAAAGACAAATATAGTATTGTTGTGGAGGGTCAAGGAAAGGTTTACATATGGAGGGAAACTTTCTTTGTTGGTTGCCGGGGTGGGAGGGAACACTGCAAAAAAAAAAATGCACTGACCCATGTCACTTTAGTTTTGTGTATTTCACTGTACATAAATTATATTTTAATAAAATGCATTTTTTTGAAAAAGATGAGGTAGGATATAAATGAAACAAAATCTGTCAAAATTCCTTAAATCTTGCTTGGGTGACTATGTATGTATACATCTATACATACACACACACACACACAGAGATACATATGGAAATTATTAAATCACACAACAGTAAATATGTATCTCCATAAAGGCAGTGATATTGCTTAGTAGTTAAAAATAATGTAAAGCATTTGACTGCTAACCAGAAGGTTGGCCATTCAAACCTTCTAGCCACTCTGTGGAAAGGAAGACTGGGCAATCTATTTTGTAAAGATTTATTGCCTCAGAAACCCAACGGAGGTCACTATGAGTCAGAATTGACTCAAGGGCAGTGGGTATCATCCTTTCAGTTACATGACAATGAACAGAAACCTGTCACGGTCTGGAATTTATTATTAAATTGATGATAGATACACTAATACCAAATTAGTAATACAGAACACAAGTGACTAAAAGATGCTCCCCCTTCCCAAAAAATGCACCCAATATCCCAAAGTCACCAAAGAGGATGAGGGCAGGTGTTTATTCCAGCTTTGTATTTGGCTTTTGAAGGGGAGTCAATAGCATTAAGATGCCCTCTATAGCAAGAAGCCCTGCAGACTGGAGCTATATCTCATAACTGTACGTAAGTTATTTAGCTCCTATATAAAGAAGTACTTCGACAAAAGTGGCTGCTACTTTCTCAAAAAAATAGGTGCAGTTAAAGAGGGGGACGAAACTCTGATGGCACAGTGGTTAAGCACTCAGCTGCTAATCAAAAGGCTGGCAGTTCGAAGCCACCAGCTGCTCCATGGGAGAAAGACATGGCAGTCT
>NW_006924841.1:6516-7862 GCF_000298275.1 Orycteropus afer afer | reverse complement strand
AAGTAAGAAGTAAAATGTGTTAATTTCCTGCCTAAAGTGTAGGTAGGCCCCAACTTAATTCCCTTCCTTTCACAAACTTCTCTAGCACCACTATGTGCTAAACATGTTTCTGGGCATTGAGAATACGTAAGAACAGCCAGGTCCCTGATGTTATGAAGTGTCCCATGGACAAGGCAGACATGATGCTCTACAAAGAAAAGAATTGTTAAATTTTGCCTGGATGGCCACCGAAAGGAAGGCCTCTCTGAGGAAGTAATATTTAAGCTGAGATCCCAAAGACAAGAGGTTCAGCCAAGTTTCTCCAAGCTGCTGTCCAAGCAGTGAGGGGATCCTATACAAAAACTCTAAAGCTAGAGCAAGCTACTAGCCCTCAAGGCAATGCAGTAACAAGTAGAGTGACCATCCCAGAAGTTGAAGCCTTTTTATCCTAGCATAACTATGAATGCCCCTTTCACTCTCTAGAAAGTGTCCTGGTTTGGGCAATAGAGTATATGGTCACTCTACCTACGGAAGAGTTTTTGAGCACTTATTTTAAGAGTACCTGTGAACACAATAAATGTGTAGTAATTTGAAAGTAAGGCTGGCGGTTCAAACCCACCAGCCACTCCTCGGAAGGAAGGTTGGGCAATCCTACTTCCGTAGTGATACTGCCTCAAAAACCCAAGGAGGGGTCTCTATGAGTCGGGGCTGACTCGACAGCAAATAACAACAACAACAACCACAAAAAAAGGAGCTTTGGTAGCTTAGCCTAAGGCACTTGACTGCTAACCAGAAGGCTGGCGGTTCAAACCCACCAGCCACTCCTCAGATGGCTTCTATAGTGACACTGCCTCAGAAACCCGAGGAGTCGTCGCTATGACTCGGGTACGACTCGACACATAACACATAACAACCACCACCACCACAAAAAAATATCTAGCAGAACTGTGTATAAAATAGGTACACATAAATATGAAGTCAAACCTAACCACATTTAAAGTCCCAAACATGGGTGGCCCTCCCCTCTTTGCTACACCTCTAGCATCAGGGAGAATTTGAACTCCAAAACTCAAACACCTGTGGTGGCCTTAATGATCCTTATCAGAAGCCTCCTGTAGGTATATGAGGCAGGCAATGGGCTGTGGAGTTACTGAAGGGCTAGAGATTTTAAGGTAAAGGGTACTTTTGTTTAAGGACTTCATCTCATTTTCCTCAGACTAAAACTAAGTACTCCTACTTACACATACTACTTTCAACCCAGCCTTTGTTCTGATATTCCCCTCCCCTCAAGTTTTTCTTTTCTGACCTACTCCATCTATGATAAAGTCACACCCGAATAACAATGGTTTAAGAAATACAATAAAACC
>NW_006924841.1:2201-5301 GCF_000298275.1 Orycteropus afer afer | reverse complement strand
CCTTCCGAGGAGTGGCTGGTGGGTTTTAACCGCCAGCCTTCTGGTTAGCAGTCAAGTGCCTTAGCCACTATGCTACCAGGGCTCTCTCAAGACCTCTCGGCTTCAATGATAAATATTTGAATAATTATGTTAATTTTTTTATTATTATTGTGCTTTAGGTGCAAATTAGAGCAGAGTTTGTTTTACACTCTACATTTCACATACATGTGGTTTCACTCCCCAAGTACCATCCCCAACCCTAACCCACTCTCCTTTCCCTCCTTTCCCAATACTCCTTCCCCTGTGCCCCTCACAGTCATGCACTCCCATGTGTTCTGCATTTCCTCCATGTGAATGTTGACCCACTGGTATCCCGTGGTCGATTGCTCCCAGGGATGCATCTCCATAGAGTATGTGAGTGCATCACCCTGGGTTGAGTGGTCTGCATGTACATCTTGTTTACTATTGGGCTGACAGCCAGCCCCTGGGAGTGAGTTTTATTCCAAGCCCGAAGTGTATCCCAGGGCCATAGTACTGGGGGTTCCACCAGATTCCACCCGACCAGTAATTCTGGTCATTATTGTTTTTGGATTTTGTCCCACATTTTTCCTCCCACTCTATCCAGGATCTCCACTTTTGATCCTTTCCCAAATGGTTGGCATTGGTAGTTGGGGACCGTCTAGTTCATCTGGTCTTGAGGTCCATCATGTCCTAGGACTAACTGCTTCCAAATGCCCTTGGTTTTTTGCACTCTTCTTTGCTTCCAAAGCTAGGAGACCATTAGCTACATCTTAGATGGCCACTTGAAAGCTTTTAAGACCTCAGTTGCTACTCTTCATTGTAGATTGTAGAACAAGATTTTTATGTATTTTGTTTTGCCAATTGAGTCTGGTGTCCCCCAATCTGTCCTGAGTGTGTAGATCTGTTGGCTCTCTCTCCCACAGTCATCCTCACTTTCAGTAAGTAAAGTTGTGTCATCTGCATATCACAGGTTGTTAATGAGTCTTCTTCCAATCCTAATGCCACATTCTTCTTCATATAGTCCAGCCTCAAGGGGTATTTGCTCAGCATACAGATAGAGTAAGTATGGTGAAACGATACAACCCTGACACACTCCCTTTCTGATGTTAAACCATGCAGTATCCCCTTGTTCTGTTCGAGTAACAGCCTCCTGGTCTATGTACAGGTTACTCATGAGCACAATTAAGTGTTCTGAAATTCCCATTCTTCTCAATGTTATCCATAATTTATGAGCCACATAACCAAATGCTTTTGCATAGCCAATAAAACACAAACAAACATCTTTCTGGTATTCTTTGCTTTAAGCCAAGATTCATCTGACATCAGGAATGGTATCTCCCATTCCACGTCCTCTTCTGAATCCAGCTTCCATTTCTGTCAATATACTGCTACAACCGTTTTTGAATTATCTCTAGCAAGATTTTACTTGCGTGTGATATTAATGATATTGTTCAGTAATTTTCACATTCTGTGGGATCACCTTTCTTTGGAATGGGTATAAATATGGATCTCTTCTTATAAACTGGCCAGGTTAACTGTCTTCCAAATTTCTTGGCTTAGACTAATGAGTGCCTCCAGTGCTGTATGTTTGCTGAAATATCTCAATGGGTATTCCATCAATTCCTGCAGCCTTGTTCTTCGCCAATTCCTTCAGTGCAGCTTCAACTTCTTCCATCAGTATCACTGGTTCTTGATCTTACGCCACCTCCTGAAATGGATGAATATTGACCAATTCTTTTTGGTACAGTGACTCTGTGTATTCCTTCTATCTTCTTGTGATGTTTCTTCCATCATTCAATATTTTGTCCGTAGAATCTTTCAATATTGCAACTTGAGGCTTGAATTTTTTTCTTCAGTTCTTTCAGCTTGAGAAATGCGGAGCGTGTTCTTCCCTTTTGGTTTTCTAACTCCAGGTCTTTGCACATTTCATTTTGATAAATGATTTGTCTTGTCAAGCTGCTCTTTGAAATCTTCTGTTTAGCTCTTTTATCTTTATTTCTTCTATTTGCTTTAGCTATTCTCCATTGAAGGGCAAGTTTCAGAGTCTCTTCTGACATCCACTTTGGTCTTTTTTCCCTTTCCTCTTTTCTTAATGACCTTTTGCTTTCTTCATGGATGATGTTCTTGATTTCATCCCACAATTCCTCTGGTGTTCAGTCACTGGTGTTCAATGCATCGAATCTGTTCTTGAGATGGTTTCTAAATTCAGGAGGGATATAATCAACACCATATTTTGGCTGTTGTGGACCTGTTTCAATTGTCTTCAGCTTCACCTTGAACTTGCATATGCACAGTTGATGGTCTGTTCCACAATCAGCTCCTGGCCTTGTTTTGGCTGAAGATACTGAGCTTCTCCATTGCTTCTTTCCACAGATGTAGTCAATATGATTCCTGTGTACTCTATTTGACAAAGTCCATATGTATAGCCCCTGTTTGTTGTTGAAAAAAAGTATTTGCAATGAATAAGTCATTGGTCTTACAAAATTCTGTCATGCGATCTCCAGCATTATTTCTATCACCAAGGCCATAATTTTCCAACTATGGTGATTCTTCATTTCCAACTTTTGCATTCCAATCATCAATGATAATCAGCACATCCTGACTGCATGTTTGGTCAATTTCAGACTGCAGAAGTTGATAAAAATCTTCAATTTCCTCTTTGGCTTTGGTGGTTAGTGTGTAAATTTGAATAATAGTATTAACTGGTCTTCCTTGTAGACATATGGATATTATCCTATCACTGAAAGCCTTGTACTTCAGGACAGCTCTTGAAACATTCTTTGTTGATGACGAATGCTACACCATTCCTCTTTGCCATTCCTGGCATACATCATATGGTTGTCTGATTCAAAATGGCCAAAACCAGTCCATTTCAACTCACTAATGCCTAGGATATTGATCTTTATGTGTTCCATTTCATTTTGACAACTTCTAATTTTCCTAGATTCATACTTCACACATTCCATGTTCCAATTATTTATGGATGTTTGCAGCTGTTTCTTCTCCTTTTGAGTCATGACACATCAGCAAATGGAGGTCCCAAAAGCTTTACTCCATCTATGTCATTAAGGCTGGCTCTACTCTAAGGAGGCAGCTCTTC
>NW_006924841.1:0-1276 GCF_000298275.1 Orycteropus afer afer | reverse complement strand
GCACGTCCTTCCCAAGGAAAAGCTAGAGCCAGACGCAAGTCCTGCCTGCACCAGCCAGCTCAGCGGCCGGATCCTACCCGCGCCGCCTTCCCCCTTCTCCCGCCTGCCCCTGCTCACCTTCACGCGGTTGAGTCCGGCCTCCAGCCGGAGCTGCTGAACCACTTTCTTCATAGCGGCGACGCTGGAGGACCCAGACATGGCGAGCAAGAGAGTTGGGAAATTCTCGTTTTTGCGTCGGTCACTCAGCGGGTGGGTCAGCAGGAGAGTCCACCCCGCCAGACAGCAAAGCAGCGCGCGACAGGAGGCAGGGCTCCGAACTTTGCCTCTTAAGTTTCCGGTCTTTGCCTAGCGGCTCCACCCTCGGAGCGCATGCGCACCCTGCTCCGCACTTGATTCCAGTTCCTGACCCTCGAGTCTCGGGGAGAAGGAGAAGGGAGAGCTGTGGCGGGAAGGGGTGGAGCGGACGGTGGGCGCGGCAGCTGCGAGAGGCGAGCGCGACCGGATGCCCGCCTCTTTTCCTTCTTTCTCGGGAGAGTAGTATTTGGGAGAGGTAAGGAAAGAGTTTCTAGTTAGCAGCCAAAGCCAGAGAGACCTTCTGAGGAGATCAGTGAGGGAAGTCATGCTGATGTTTATAAAGGCCTGGTGGCGGGGTAATGATATCCCAGTACTCCTGTCGGAGATAAGGGCAGGCTTTGAGGTAAGAGGGAGCCCAGCGAAAGCGTAGGAACTGGAAGTCAACGGCACACACCATCGCCCTCACAGAAGTGACTCTTAAGTGATAAAAGTTTGTCCAAAGAGTGTCCCATGTGCAGTCCGCTTCCCCACCATCAGACACTTCGAGCTGCAAAGAGAGCGCGGAGGTCTCTAACCGACTGAGGGAAGTGAAACGCTACTAGAGAAAAGGGAATCTCCTCACGGTTTGGCTTGTGTTGTTTTTAACTTCCAGAATCGATTTTGTGGAATAGGTGGTGTAGAAGCCAAAGGTACTGGCTGTAAACGACACCTGACTTATCCGTTATCTGTTTTTGAGGGTGTTAACAATTATTGTACTTTTTAAAATTAAGCATCTTTTTGTGTTTGGGGAAAGTTTGGTCTTTTCTATTTCAGTTATTATTTCTTGCTTGAAATTGACCCCACATAAGTTTTCCAGATCACAGTGTTGTTGTTGTTGTTAGGTACCCTCCAGCCAGACCTGACTCATGGGGACCCCTCCTTGGGTTTCCCAGGCGGTATCACTGCGGAAGTAGATTGCCCAACCTTCCTTCCGAGGAGTAGC
>NW_006924840.1:10098-12190 GCF_000298275.1 Orycteropus afer afer | reverse complement strand
CCATCAAGTTGATTCTGCCTCCTAGGAAGGTTGGGCAATCTACTTCCCTAGTGATACTGCCTCGGAAACCCACGGAGGGGTCGCTATAAGTCGGGTCCGACTCCACGGCACATAACAACAACAGCCATCTTTTAGGATAGAGTAGAACTGTTCCACAAGCTGTGATGCCCCCAAGGCTGTAAATCTTTACCGAAGCAGACTGCCTCATCTTTCCCCCAGAGCCCTTGGTGGGTTCAAACCACCGACCTTTTGGTTAGCTGCAGAATGCTTTAACCACTACACCACCAGAGAAGTTTTTATTTGACTGATAAGGTTTTCCTTTTTTATTTTTTTAAACGTATCTCAAGCACAATGGAAAACACAGCATTTGAATTATGGTTTAGTAATGAAAATGTCTTGTTCAAAATACCCTTGTATCTAGCAAGATCTCATTCCTTTGGTTGTGAAGTGCGAAACGATTTTCAAATACTATTTAAATAATTGAAAATGCTGCAGCTAAATATTTTAAAGACTGAAAATCATGAAAGTCAGAAAAACATAAAATGCCGGCACCAAGGATCCTCCGAAGATATAAAATGCAGTGATTGCCGAACTGGGATGAATCAGGAGCACTAAGTGATTAGATTTAAGGGGTGAGGGGAGGAAGCAGGGAGAATTGAAGAGCTCACTATGAAAAGCTTCAGCCTTGAAGATCCCCTACTTTACCAGACCGCACTAAGGCTGAAGGAACAACATCCCTTCATTTACAATGTAAACCTTATTTTTCAGGAAGCTAAAAATTTTTCAGGAAGCTAAAAACCCATATGATTTACTCCAGAAACAAATAGGAAGTCAAGTAAGTAATAAAGGGGCAAACGAAAAGAGATGTAAGGAAATAAAATAAAAAGCTAAACCAGCTCTGAGGAATGGCTACTGGGAAGTTTCAGCAACCCGCATGCCATTACTGCCTTTGCCAGGCAGGGCATAAAATGACATGATCCAAGCACAGCTCACAATTCCACCACTGAAATTTATCAACCTGTGTCGTTTTAAGGTCCGTTTCCGTGTTTGCCAAGGAGCACTGGTGGCACGGTAGTTATGCGCTCAGCTGCTAACCAAAAGGTCAACCACGGGTAGAACCCACCAGCCTCGCTCCATGGGAGAAAGATGTGGTAATCTGCTAACTATTACAGCCTTGGAAACCCTTGGGGCAGTTCTACTCTGTCCTATAGGGTCACAATGAATCGGAATCAGCAAAGGTTTTTTTTTTCTTTCTTCCTTCCTGTCTTGGTTTCTGTGTCTGCCTCATGAGAGATAGCAATTAATCTATCTCTTCTCATCGCAGAGCTCCTGGTATTTAGTCTCCCGGGTCCAGAGTGTCCTAGACCTGAAGAATCACCAATACCAGTGACAAGGAAATTCGTGGGTTTTTTTTTTTTTTTTTTTTTTTTAAAAAAAAAAAAAAAAAAAAAAAAATCACAGTTCTTCCTGCCTTGACCATTAGAAACAGCCCAGTTCACCACCCTGTCCAGTCTGGGTACCTCATACAACACTGTGGCCCATTTATCAAACCAAAATGAGGGCTAGGCTTTTTTTTTTTTTAGGGGTGGGGGCGGTGAGAAGGATAACAACCAAAAGCTGGACTCTATAGAGCCTCAGTTTTCAAAATCACTGCTTTGGAAGCTGCAGTGACCCAGATTATCGGAGGCGGGGCCGCCGGTAAAATATTCATTCATTCCGCTGCGGGGTGTCTGTAGCTTGGTATGCGAATGGGGAACTTGAGGAGAGGGGGGTCGTCTGCACAGAAAGAGAAACAGCGGGGAACGGTCTTTAGGTACCACCCACTTCTCCAAGTGAATCACTGCAGTATCAGCCCAGCACTGATTCCACGCACTGCCAAAGCAGGATGAGGTAAGGCTCAATCCTGGAGCCCCCTCCTCCTCCTCCTCCTCCCGCGCGCAGAAGGGCGCATCTCTCCGCTAGGCGCACCACGCAGCCCCCCGTGGCCAGGATGAGGGGCTGACGTCACCCTTCTGCATTGAGCTTCAAGGACTGGTGGCAGGACCGAAAAGGGAGTAGAGTTGGGGCGCTACTGCTCTCACCAAATGACGGG
>NW_006924840.1:7935-8448 GCF_000298275.1 Orycteropus afer afer | reverse complement strand
AACTATGTCCATGCAAAATTTGTACATTAATGTTAATAGTAGCATTATAATAGCCACAAAGTGGGAACATCCCAAATGTCTATCAGCAGGTGAATAGGTAAATGTGATATATCCACATCAGAATATTATTTGGCAATAAAAAATTTAAAAAATATTGATACATGTTCCAACCAAGGCTTTGAACTGGTTCATTCTGGTTTGATCCTCTGCTAAGAATGTGCCTTTCCATCCCAGATATACTGAATCAGAACCTACAGTTTAACAAGATCCCAAGTGATTCTTATGTACACATAATTATTACCTCCCCAGGAGTTGTGCTTGGTCCCAGGTCAGTGAGGTCATTATATAAACAGTACACAAATATGAGGAAGAGGGGAACCTAGTTAAGCAAATGATCAATCATAAGTTAAAGTTACATGGGCATAGAAGGCAGCAGAAAGAAATATGGGTGCAGGTGAAAGAAGGTTAGGAATAGATTGAGTAAGGTGTCTGTTATAATGAAATCCTCCACAG
>NW_006924840.1:2948-4145 GCF_000298275.1 Orycteropus afer afer | reverse complement strand
ACCCCTTCTTGGGTTTCTGAGGTGGTATCACTATAGAAGTAGATTGCCCAACCTTCCTCCAGTGGCTGGTGGGTTTGAACTGCTAGCTTTTGGGTTAGCAGTCAAATGCCTTAGGCACTACGCTACCAGAGTTCCCAAACCAATCCCTACTTGCAACAAATTCTTCATCACAATCACCTTCACTTGGTGCACAATGCACCCTTTAAATCATTGAAAAGGCTTTGAGTGTTTTCTTAAACTAAAACCCCAAACAACCAAACCCACTGCTATTGAGTCAAATTCAATGCATAGTGACCCTATGAGTTGCTGGCAGGTTTGAACCACCACAGACATTTTGGTTTGCAGCTGTGGTAGTTAAGATGGTGTGTGAACTTGGCTGGTCATGGTTTTGAGTAGTTTGGCAGCTGGCTATAGTTATTCCCCATGATGCGATTATAATCACCTCATGGTAGAATCTGCTGTGAGCAGCTAAGCAGTTGAAGAGGCGTTGCTTCCAGGGTGTGGCCTGCTTCCAGTATGTGTGGAGAAACTTTGAAACCTATCTCTAGCTTTTTGGCACATTTGGATCCTGCGTTTGGCTGAGTCTTCATCTCCAGTCTCAGGACTTAAATCAGTGGCCTGCTGTGTTGCCTGCCGATCTTGGGATTTTGCAGTTTTACCTGTCTATCATGTGTTCATCAGCTTCAGCAGGCAGCAGCTACATGAGTCATAAGAAGCCTCTAGCTTGTTTCAGTGGGCCTGTAACAAGAGACAGAGCTGAAGCCCAAGATCAAGGGGCCTTCATCCAGCCTCTAGAACTGGCACTCTGAATTCAGACTTCTAGAGTCCCATACTGTAAGAGAGGAGCTCTGGTAGCGTAGTGCCTAAGGCACTTGACTAACCAGAAGGCTAGTGGTTCAAACCCACCAGCCACTCCTCGGAAGGAAGGTTGGGCAATCTACTACCATAGTGATACTGCCTCAGAAACCCAAGGAGGGGTCGCTATAAGTTAGGGTCCGACTCGACAGCACATAACAACAACAACAACAACATACTGTTATAGCAGCACTAAAGAACTAAGCAGCCAAGCGTTTAACCACTGCATCACCAGGGTTCCTGTCTTGCACTAAAACAAAACCACTGCCATGGGTTCAATTCCAACTCATAACGACCCTATAGAACAGGGTACAACCGCCTCTATAGGGTTTCCAAGGCTGT
>NW_006924840.1:0-2193 GCF_000298275.1 Orycteropus afer afer | reverse complement strand
TGGGGTTATGGATGATTTTGTTGCCTTTTTTAAAAATTTTATTTCCCAGAATTTCTGCAGTGAACACAATTTATAATCAGAAAATAATTTTATAAAGGAAGCTGCCCACCAAAATGATTAAAATCTTAAAGTTTTAGGACTTAAGGAGGGAAAACACTGACCTATTTTGAAATCTTGCTTATATGGAATTTAAGCATATGTCCATTCATCTGTATTTCTATCTTTCTAATGTGTCTGTGTGTTTCTAGGGTCTTTACCTGAGCACACAAGATGATTTTCACCTCGGGATTCAGAAATGTCTGCAGGACTGAGGCTGGACCTTGCAAAGATATATTTGCAAAAGCCTCTGAGCAAAGCAGTCAACCAACAATGAGAGAGAAATGATGTTCACAAACTTGGTTCAAGGAGCCTTGGTGAGCATCAGAGGGATAGGGTTGTTCTGAAGACTGCTAGACATAGATGTGGGGGAAAGGAGATGGCAAAGATAAATAAAAGCTAGATTAGAGAAAGAAAGTAAAAACCTCATAAAGACGTTGGGAACACAAAGTTTTGTAGATAGTATTGCTTCCTTTACAAAAATAGCAGGGATAAAGGGCACTGTTCTCATTTCAACAGAATGACAGCTGAACAGTTCAGAGCATGGGGCGGAAACATAAGAGACTCAAAGTACTTCCCCAGAACAGCACAAGCTAGAAGGAAGGAAAAGGCTAATGCCATTTAGTAACAGGACTACATTCATGAGACTTATAATGACACTCTAAACAAGTGCCACCTCCCATCACACTTCCTGAAAATGTTGGGAGAAATTTTTAGAGAGGTTGGAGTTCTTTGATTTTGTTCCCCCTCTGACCCAGCAATTCTTCCTCTATGAATTTTCCCTACATTTTTTTAAATGTACAAAACATATAAGAATACTCATTGTAGAGTTCATTATTGGAATAGTGAAAACTGGAAACAACCTAAATATTTATCAGTTGGACTTTGCCATTTATATGTTCCTTCTAAAACATTATTAAGGACCTACTATTTGCTAGTCCCTTTTCTAAGTACTGGAGAGACACCTATGAGCAAAACAGAGTACCTGTTTTCTGAGAGCTTGTCCTATAGTGGAGAAGACAATCAATAAAATACATTTTAGCATATCCACACTATAGAGTTCAATGATAAATTTAAAAAAAAAAAATCCCTGTTGTTAGGAGTCATTGAGTTGGGTCTGACACATAATAACAGATTGAAACATTGCCCAGCCCTGTGCCATCCTCACAATCGTTGATATCTCTGAGCCCATTGTTACATCCACTCTGTCAGTCCATCTCATTGAGGTCTTCCTCTTTTTCACTGACCCTCTACCAAGCATTATGTGACTGGTCCCTCCTCTTAACATGTCCAAAGTATAAGAGAAGAAGCCACTCCATCCTCACTTCTAAGGAGCTTTCTGGCTGCATTTTTTTCCAAGATAGATTTGTCAATTTCTGGCAGTCCATGGGATATTTAATATTCTTTGCCAACACCATAATTCATATGCATCAATTCTTTTTTGGTCTTCCTTATTCATTGTTCAGCTTTTGCATGCATATGAGGCCATTGGTAATACCATGGCTTGACTCAGGTACACCTGAGTCCTCAACGTGACATCTTTAAAGAAGTCTTTTTCAGCATATTTGCCCAATGCAATATGTCCTTTGATTTCTTGACTACTACTTCCATGGGTGTTCATTGTGGGTACAAGTAAAATAAAATCCCTGACAATTTCAGTATTTTCTCCATTTATCATATTGTGGCCTATTGGTCCATTTGTGAGGATTTTTGTTTGCTTTATGTTGAAGTGTAATCCATCTGAAGGCTGTAGTCCTCACAGGTTGTTAATGAGTCTTCATCCAATCCTGATGCTGCTGCATTCTTCATATGGCCCAGCTTCTTGGATTATTTGCTCAGCAAACAGATTGAATAAGTATGGTGAAAGGATACAACCCTGACACACACCTTCTCTGATTTTAAACCACACAATTCTTTGTTCTATTTGAATGACTGCCTATTGATCTATGTACAGGTTCTTCATGAGCATACTTAACTCATGTTCTGAAATTACCATTCTTTGCAAAGTTATCTATAATTTGTTATAATCCACACAGTCAAATGTCTTTGCATAGTCAATAAAACACAGGTAAACATCTTTCTGATATTCTCTGCTTT
>NW_006924839.1:7980-12512 GCF_000298275.1 Orycteropus afer afer | reverse complement strand
TGGGGTTTAGTCCAATTCTGCATCCTTTCCTTCAAGGCTCAGGGGTCCAAGATTATCTTCTGTGTCTGTGTTAATTGGTTTCCCTTTTCTTTGTTGAAGAAGGTGTGTGCAATCCTTCTGCCTAGTCCGCCATCTTGCCCCGCCTCTCCTTCAGTTCACTCTTAAGAAAGTTATTGATTAGATTAAAAAAATTCAAATATCTAAAAGATGTTTGTAATGAAACCAAATGGCATTGTCAAAATGTGTAGAACAATTCTATAAGCTCTAATCTGAACAGTAGATATGGGACTTATCTTATCTTGAAGACTTCAAACAATAGAATACTCTTTTTTATTTTTGGATGTATAATATCAAAGTTACAAAAATCCTCTCTCATCTAGCCTTCTCTATTATAATTAAATTACTACCTGCTTTGGAGTGAAAGGATTTCCATCTGCTGTAAATGGGCTAAATGTTACATTGTTTGAAGGTAAAAGAAACAAACTCAATCTCTCTACCTAAATTTCCTTTCTCTGGGTAGATTTTAACATTAGTTTATGGTCTTATCCCACTAGGCAAAACAAAAAAGATATACTTTTTTAATTAAATATAGTTTTATTTAAAAAAAAAAAAACGTGCATTTTAAAAGTGTTTAGGAGAACAAAATCAAAGTCCAAATGAATTTTCTAACATGTAGGCTACCTCAACTTTAGCAAAAAGAGCAGCGCTCGCACAGAAGTTTCTAGTTGTTAGTGTGATTAACCAATTAGAAGTTTAACTTTTAAGTAAGAACAGATATATTACTTTTTAATGGGGGTGGTGGGGAAGAGGAGAAAGAGGTTAAAAAACATAAAACTTTGGAATTAATAAGTGAGAAGAATGTATACTACTAAGAGAACAAATATGTTTTACCGTATTTAGATATGGTGTGATTTAAGTGATTTTTTTTGCCTCAGTATTGCTTTAAGAAATTATATATTTTTAATAGTTTCCAGCTTTCTACCCATCTATCAACAAAGTTAGAATCCCTGCACCCAAAATAGTTAGATTTTGCATGCAGCAATAACTCATGGTACATCTGACTAGAAGAAGTATGATAATAATACTCTTTACTGTAATGTGGTTATTGTTATGTTAAATGCTGTTGAGTTGGTTCCAATTCATAGTAACTCTACATGTGACAAAAGGAAACACTGTTTGGTCTGGCATATCCTCACAACCTTGAGCCCATTGTTCTAGCAACCATATTAATCTATCTTGCTGAGAGTCTTCATTCTTTTCACTGACATTCTACTTTATCAAGGGTGACGTCCTTCTCCAGGGACTGACTGGTCCCTTCTGATAACATGTCCAAATATTAAACAGCTAAAAATCATCTGCAGGGCCTAACATTAAGAATTGAAGGTTTTTACCACTTTCATCCATAAGGGTAAAAGGTTGAGATGCACGGGTCTGGTGAGTTCTTTTTTATATACAAGAAGACTTCAATTCAACATTCTTTCTGTGAAAGCAGTATTTATGAAGACAACTCATAGATTCCCTATCTGTCACTAATCCTTGAATTTCACTTTACTATTGTAAATATAGCTTCTTTTTTTCTACTCAGTGCCCCAAAACTTTCCATTTTTAAGGCTGTACTTGATTTGATCATATTAAAGAATAGATTTCTAAGAGAATGTGTTATCAAAAATGAATTTCTCACCCCTCAGTGTCCCTCCACAAAGACCAGTATGACAAAATAAAACTTAGTAGAGCAGACATCATAGTATAGACTATTTTATATAATATCTTTTCAATAGGTTTAAAAGTTCAAGACCTGACTGACACTGAACAATTGCTGGCATTGAGGGATACAGAAACCATATATGAATTATTTTAAGGACTTTTTATAGCCACCATCTCTCTTCATCATTATTAACTACTTTCTGCATGCCTGTCAGTCTCTCTATAATCAGTTAAATAAAGAAAATTATATGTGTTTGAGTGGATCAATATTATTGACTTATCAAGTAAGAATGATATGTCTATAATGAGTCCAGAAATGTTCCAGACCAATATATTATGACAATAATTGTCCATCACAGTAGTTTTGTTAAATAGCACAATAATCATCAACCAACCACCTACTGATAAAGAATTGAAAATTATTCCTTCACTTTGAATATCATCATCTTGATGATTATTTAACAAATATTCAAATTGTCTTACTTTGTGTTTTCTCAATTCCTCTTATTCCAATTATCTGATTTCTATAATTAATGCTACTACTGAAATTACTGACTTCATGTTTCTCTGAACTATTGTAAAGTATTTCTAGTTGTTTTTGTTGTTGTTAGATGCCATCCAGTCATGTCCGACTCATAGCGACCCCATGCACACAGAACGAAAGGCCGGTGGGGTCCCATGCCAGCCCCACGATCCTTGCTATACTTGAGTCCATCAACGAAGCCACCGTGTCAATCCATCTAGTTGAGGGCCTTCCCTCTTTCATGGACCCTCCACCTTACCAAGCATGACATCCTTTTCCAGGGAATGGACCCTTCTGACAACATGACCAAAGTAGGTGAGACGAAATCTGGCCATTCTAGCTTCCAGTATTTCTAGTAGGTCTAATGTCTCCAAGTGGTACCAATGGTTTGTGCTCAACTAATAACCAAATGATTGGTGGTACAAATCCACCTAGCCATGCCACAGAAGTAAGCTCTGGCAGTCTACTTTCATAAGATTACAGACATTTAAAATCTTATGCAACATACTTTTACTCTAAACACATGGAGTCATTGTAAGGTTTTTGTTTGTTTATTGAGTTTTTCTAACTTAAAGTGTTTCAGGCATGGAAAGTTTATTTTCCCTGAGTAATAACATTCTTTTTATAAAGGCAAAAGTTTATTGTCCATTGTACCCATCAATTTCCCTTTGTCCTTCTCCTCTATACTTTATTTCCCACCAGCCTCTTTGTCATTTACCTATCTTTCCTTCAACTTCATATCAAACACTCTCACCTTCACCTTTCACTTGTGTTTATATTCTACTCATGTTATAATCAGGCAAATATTCACATTATTTATATATTTTCAATAGACAATTTAAGTGATACCTTCTCATTGTAAAATTTCAAAAAAATTATAAAAGTATAAAAAATTTGCCAACAATGTATTTTTCTGAAATAATCCCTGCTTACTTTAATTAATATATAAATTTTCCATGAGTGTGCCCTATGTATACACACACATATATCTGGTTTGGGATATATATATCTTGCGGATTATACAATATTCATCTGATGACTTACATATCATGTTGTGCATTGCATTTTCAAAGACCAGATTCAGTCCAATTAAATTTTAAAAAGAGTTATTGTGCTTCATCTATGTGAAAGAGAATTTGCTATGTCCTAGCAAGGTAACATAAATAAAACATTCCTTTCTTTCAAGGTGAATAAAACATGTTGGCCTTAACATCAAGCAGAGTAAGCAACTATTTATACAATTAAAAGAAATATAAAAGAGAATGAAATGGATACTAAAGTGCTCTATAAGTAATGCATTTTAAGAGCTTAGAGGGAACACATTTTTCTGAATGAGGTCTATTTCAGAATTTTGAACACCCTTCATAACTTATACCTCATTTTTCCTTCACTTTTTCAGAAACCGGCTTACATTACATTTATATACAGAGAAGGTATTTTCCTTTCTGAACGTTCTTTAGAATTCTTATACGCTACATCTTGCCTTTGCCAGAGACCATAACTAGAGAAATGTCACTGGGTTTCTTACCCAATGACTGACACGTGTTTTAATGCCAGGAGTCTCCTTAGCCAGCTGGATATCTTTGATAAGCCTAATATATGGGGGTTTGCAATAGGTCCTTACAACTGATTTTAACCAGTTTGTCATTCTTGTTGCTGCCATAGTGTACCCAATCCCAATTATTCTACCATTAAATGAAGACCACTCAAATACTCACTCACCACACACTCACTAAAATTTTCTAGCAATTATAACATTATATCGTACATACAATACATTCCACAGGATGTGGAAATTATCAAACAATATCATTAATATCGCATCCAAGTAAAATCTTACTGAAGATAATTCAAAAACAGTTGCAGCAGTATATTGACAAAGAACTTCCAGAAATGCAAGCTGGATTCAAAAGAGGACATGGAATGAGAGATACCATTGTTGATGGCAGATGGATCTTGGCTCTGAGCAAAGAATACCAGAAAGATGTTTACTTGTGTTTTATTGATTATGCAAAAGCATAATTGTGTAGATAATAACAAATTGTGGATAACATTGAGAAGAATGGGAATTCCACAAAACTTCATTGTACTCATGAGGAACCTGTACATAGACAAGGAGGCTGTTGTTCAAAGAGAAAAAAGAAACCTACATGGTTTAAAAGGAGCTCTGGTAGCATAGTGCCTAAGGCACTTGACTTCTAACCAGAAGGCTGGCAGTTCAAACCCACCAGTCACTCTTCGGAAGGAAGATGGGGCAATCTACTTCCATAGTGATACTGTCTTGGAAACCCAAGGAGGGGTCACT
>NW_006924839.1:5172-7360 GCF_000298275.1 Orycteropus afer afer | reverse complement strand
CACCTGATATAAGTCATGTTATTTTCATTCGCCTCATATGCATGTGAAAGCTGGACAATGAATAAGGAAAACCAAAGAAGAATTGATGCTTTTGAGCTGTGGTGTTGGTGAAGAATGCTGAAAGTACCATGGACTGCTAAAAGAACTAACAGGTCTGTCCTGGAGAAAGTGCAGCCAGAATGCTCCTTGGAGGAGAGAAGGGCCAGACTTCATCTCATATATTTTGGTCATGTTGTCAGAAGGGACCATTCCCTGGAGAAGGATGTTATGCTTGGTAAGATGGAGGGTTGACAAAAGAGGGGAAGGCCCTCAACAAGATGGATTGACACGGTGGCAGTGGTGATGGGCTCAAGTATAGCAGGGATCATGGAGTTGGCTCAGGACCGGGTGATGTTTTGTTCTGCTGTGCTTAGGGTTGCTATGAGTTAGAGACAACTCGACCGCACCTAACAGCCTAACATCATACATACCACATAGCCAAGTGATGACAGAGGTGAGGATGTATTTGCACTTGTTTAGAACAGAGTTTAGAAGTTGTATACATTTTGAATGGCAGCCTTTTACTTTTACTTCCACAAGACCTAAAAATGAGGCACAAAAAAGATACAAAAAAGAGACTAATACATTTGCCTTCTAGTTAGCAGAAAATAAGTCTTTGTTTGGTGACTTTTTTCATTCTAGGTGCAACTAGAGGTGTAAATATGCACGTTTGATGACTGCATAACAGTGACTTTTAAAAATGTGCCTGGAAATATCTGTAAATTGAACCAAAGACAGCACTGTATTATCTTCTAACATCACACAGGACATCCACATTGTATTAAATATTCTCTTGTTTAGTAACAGTCAATATGACTTCTTAAGTTATGTTGTTTTTATTGCCCAAAAGTGTTCAACTTCTGCTTTAAAGATTTATTATTTGAATAGCTTTTGAAGATTTTTACCTGTTCATGTAATATTTTTTTCTATTTTGAGAAAAAAATATTACTCTCCTTATGGTCTTATATTAAGAACTAAAATGATAGTATGGGATATAATTGCTAAGATGCAAAGAGTATGGTGAGAACTGAAAGAGACTGATTTGTCAATTAAAAAGCTGTTGGTGATTTTTAAAGAGGCTTCTGTTGTTTCGTTGTTGTTATGTGCGGTCGAGTTGGACTGGACTCATAACGACCCCTCCTTGGGTTTCCAAGGCAGTATCACTATGGAAGTAGATTGCCTGACCTTCCTTCCAAAGAGTGGTTCGTGGGTTTGAACCTCCAGGCTTCTGGTTAGCAGTCAAGTGCCTTAGGCACTATGCTACCAGAGCTCCTAAAGAGGATTCTAATGGAATGATAAAGGAAAAAGGTGGGTTGCTGAAGGGTATGGAATAAAGTCTACAATGAAGACATGGGTATTGCAATTATAAAGTGCTGTTTTAGGAAGTTTGTTATTTAAAGAAAAATACAAGGGTGAATTAGTAGAAAGGCACATAGAGAAAATTTTTGGCAGTTAAAAATATGGTCATAAATTTTTGAAACATCCTCCCATTAAGAGATGCAATTTGTGTTTCCAGCCTTGAATCTGTACTGTGACTTTATAACCAATAGAGTTTGGTGAAAGTGACACTCTGTGACTTCTGATGTTAGGTAATAAAAGTCATATAATTTCTGCCTGGGTCTCCTGGACTGTCATTCTCCAGACACTTACTATGAGAAGCCCAAGCTATATGGGGAAGCCAAGTATAGATGCCCTGGTAAAAAGTTCTAAATGAGCTCAGACTTTGAGTCATTCCAGCCCAGGTATCAGGCATGGGAATGAAAAAAAAAAGCTTCCCACTAATTCAAGGCCCTATATTTTGAGTTAGTTCCAGGGTTTTGAGTTACCTCCAGCTATCAGAACTTCACAGAGGAGATTCCAGAAACCCTTGAGTAGACATAAAAGAATATGTGTCTAAATTCCTGACTTATGAAATCCATGAACAAAATAAATGATTGTTGGTTAGATCACTAATTTTGAGTTGGTGCACCAGAAAGAAATATATAACTGAAAGAAAAATAAAATTAAACTATGAAGGAAATATGAACTTTTTTGTTAACCAATGGGGGGAGATACCATTGAAAGAAAGAATTAATAATCTATTAGAAAAGAGGAAAAGAAATAGAGAAAATTTCTAAAGTCAATCAATGTGAGTCTGAGAGCTCTAGTA
>NW_006924839.1:0-583 GCF_000298275.1 Orycteropus afer afer | reverse complement strand
GCCAGTAGCATACCTCTCAAAGAAATTAGATCTAGTGGCAGCAGGATGGCCCCCTTGCCTGAGAATTATTGCCTCCACTGCCCTGCTAGTTAAAGATGCAGATAAATTAACCCATGGATAGACTTTGAAAGTAACCATTCCCCATGCCATTGAAGGAGTGCTCAAACAGCCTCTGGGGAAATGGATAACTAATGCCAGATTGACTCATTATCAGAGTCTATTGCTTGATGCCCCAAGGGTGCAATTCTCTAGCCCAACAGTTTTGAACCCCGCCACCCTGCTGCCTAACCCTGCCCTAGATAAACCTCTGCATGACTGCTCCAAAATACTCACAGAGGTAAATACGGTAAGAAAGGACTTGTGAGACTCCCCATTGGAAAACAGTGATTTCGTCTGGTTCACGGATGGGAGCAGTTTCGTACAGGATGGACTAAGGTATGTGGGTGCTGCGGAGGTAAATGACCGGGAGGAGATTATTTGGGCCAGCGCTTTACCACCAGGAACTTCCGCTCAGAAAGCTGAACTAATCACCATAGCAGAAGCTCTAGAAAGAGCGGAGGGAAAGAAGCTGACAGTCTATACC
>NW_006924838.1:11072-12153 GCF_000298275.1 Orycteropus afer afer | reverse complement strand
GACCTCTTCCAGTCAGTTGCCCAGGTAGCTTTTTTCCAAATTTCTTGGCATACATGAGTAAGTGCCTACAGTGTGGTATTCATTTGTTGAAACATCTCAATGGTTATTCTTTCAATTCCTGGAGGCTTTTTTTTTTTTTTTTTTTCCAATTCCTTCAGTGCAGCTTTGACTTCCTCCTTCAATACCACTTGTTGTTGATCATATGTTACCTCTTGAAATAGAAGACGATCAAACATTTCTCTTTGATAAAATGACTCTGTGTATGCCTTCCATCTTCTTTTGATATTTCCTGCATCACTCAATATTTTGCCTATTGAATCTTTCAATATTGTAATTTGAGGCTTTATTTATTTATTTATTTATTTGCTCTTTCTGCTTGAGAAATGCAAAGTGTATTCTTCCATTTTTGATTTATATCTCTACTTCTTTTCACATTAAATTATACTAAATGACTTTGCCTTCTCAAGCTTCTCTTTGAAGTCTTTTGTTCAGTTCTGTTGTCTTCTTATTTCTTCCATTTCCTGTAGCTACTCTCAATTCAAGAGCAAGTTTCAGAGTCTCACCTGACATCCACTTAGATCTTTTTATCCTTTCCTGTCTTTTTAATGACTGTTTGCTTTCTTTACGCATGATGTTCTGGATATCATGCCACAGTTCGTCTGGTTTGGGGTCAGTGGTATTCCATGCATCAAATGTATTCTTCAGATGATCTCTAAATTAAAGTGGGATATAATCAAGGTCATATTTTGCTCTCTCGGACTTGTTTGGTTTGCCTTCAGCTTCAATTTTAATTTGCATATGATTAATTGATCGTCTGTTCCACAGTCAGCTCTTGGCCTTGTTTTGACACAATATATTGAGTTTTTCCATCTTCCTTTTCCACAAATGTAGTTTATCTGATTTCAGTGTTTCCAATATGGGGAGGAGGTCCATGTGTATAGCCACCATTTATGTTTTTGGAAAAAGGTATTTGCAATGAATGTCATTGACCTTCAAAAATTCTATCATGAGATATCCAGTGGCATTTCTATCACCAAAGCCATATTTTCCAACTACCAATGATTCTTTAGGGAGTGATTAT
>NW_006924838.1:9744-10182 GCF_000298275.1 Orycteropus afer afer | reverse complement strand
ATTAGTTCTGTGGTGGCAAATGTTATAATTAAAAATAATTGTAGAAGAACTAGTATAGTAATATACGATTTTTTTCGGGAAATAGATTTGGGGTGCAGATGGTGCTGACTAGCTATTACTATTAAGGGAAGTAGTCAGCAGGTAAGAATAAGTAGGGGTGTAGCGAGGGCATCTGAAAAGAAAAAAGGGGAGAAGTTTACTCCCATATCGTGGGGTTGATTAAGGAGTATTAGGCTGATGAGACTAATAAGTAAGCTGTATATAGTGCAGTTAATTCAGATTATAGAGTTTTTTTAAAATCAGATGAGGGAATTAATATAATGGTAGGAATAATGAGTTTTAGAATTGTAGAAGGTTAAGGTTTTGTACATAGTCTAGTCCATAAGTATTTGATACTATTACGAGTAAAGATAAACCTACAGCAGCTTCACATGCGGC
>NW_006924838.1:7494-8143 GCF_000298275.1 Orycteropus afer afer | reverse complement strand
CAGTGACTCTGTGTATTCCTGCCATCTTCTCTTGATGTTTCCTGCATCATTCAATATTTTTCCCATAGAATCTCTCAATATTGCAACTTGAGGCTTAAATGGAAATGAAAAGTGGAATCCTGTAGCAACAAAGAAAGTAGAGCTGTAAATCCCGTCGGCAATTGTAAAGGGTGCTTCAAAGTACTCTGAGACTTGTAGAAGGGTAAAATAGACACCTAAGGAGATAGCAAGAAATAATGCTTGAATTATTTGAGTTTGGTTTCCCTCTATTAAACTGTGGTGACTTCATGTAATGGTAACTCCAGAAGCTAGTAGAATAGCAGTATTTAGAACAGGAACTTCTATAGGGTTGAGAGGGTGGATACCTATAGGTGGTCAGCAGCCACCCAATTCAGGGGTCGGGGCTAGACTTGAATGGTAGAAAGCTAAAAAAAATCTTGCAAAAAAGAATACCTCTGAAATAATAAGTAGGACTATGCCATACTGAAGGCCTTTTTGTACTACTAGGGTATGGTGGCCCTGATAGGTGCTTTCTCGAATGACATCACATCATCATTGATATATGGTAAGAATATTTGTTAATAGTCCTAGAGATAATAAGGTGAAGGAATTGAAATGGAATCATATAATTAATCCTGCGGTTATTAGT
>NW_006924838.1:0-5873 GCF_000298275.1 Orycteropus afer afer | reverse complement strand
AATAGGTTATTAATTAAACTTTAATAAAAGTACATTCTTCAAATGTGTGATAAGGGGGTGGACAACCATGTAGTCATTCTAAGTTAGTTGTAGTCAGCTCAACCTTTGTTACTTCTCGCTTAGAAGTGAAGTCTTCTCAGTTAATGAAGATTATTAGGATTACTGCTGTTAAGGAGATGAATGACCCTATAGATGAAATAGTTTTTCATGTAGTGTATGCATCTGGATAATCGAAGTAGCGGCGTGGTATTCCAGATAAGCCTAGAAAGTGTTGTGGGAAAAATGTAAGATTTACTCCTACGAATATAATGATGAAGTGAATTTTGGTTCAGGTGAGATTAAGAGTGTACCCAGAGAATAGTGGAAATCAGTGTACAAATCATCCTATAATTGCAAATACTGCACCTATTGATAACACATAGTGGAAATGAGCTACTACATAGTATGTGTCATGTAGGACAATATCTAATGATGAGTTAGCTAGGACAATTCCTGTAAGGCCTCCCACTGTGAAGAGAAAAATAAAGCCTAGAGCTCATAATATAGTGGGAGATCATTTGATATTGCCACCATGAAGTGTAGCTAGTCAGTTAAATACCTTTACTCCTGTAGGAATAGCAATAATTATGGTAGCAGATGTAAAATATGCTCGAGTGTCAACGTCTATTCCCACAGTGAATATGTGATGGGCTCAGACAATAAAACCCAGGAATCCAATAGATATTATAGCTCAAACTATTCCTATACAGCCGAAAGGTTCTTTTTTTCCAGAGTAATAAGTGACAATGTGAGAAATTATTCCAAAGCCAGGGAGAATGAGGATGTATACTTCAGGATGTCCAAAGAATCAAAATAAGTGTTGATAGAGAATTGGGTCTCCTCTTCCGGCTGGATCAAAGAAAGTTGTATTTAAATTATGATTGGTTAATCAGAAATCTCTGGAAAGAAAATAAGGAAGACAATATCATATATAGTAGCTACCTAAAGGATAAAATACTTTGGGATATTTATTATCAAGGACAAAAAACTATACAAGAAAACTACAAAAAACCCCTTCAAGAAACTAAAAGAGATCTAAATAAATTGAACAATACCATGGTCATGGCTAGTAAGATTGAACATTGTGAAAATGACAGTACTTTCAAGAAAAATCTATAGATACAATGCAAGCATGATCCAGATACCATCAACATTCTTTAAGGACATAGAAAAATCACTCACTAATTTTATATATTGTATGGAAATTACCTTAGTAAGAAAACACTACTGAAGAAGAATTAACCAGGATGTCTCACATTTTCCAGTCTCAAAAGATGGTTCCAAGGCAGACTGCTGGAACAGCTAAGGAAGTGAGAGCCCCCATGAGGAAAGAGGGAGTGGGAAGCCAGCTGGAACAGGTAGGGAGAAGGCCAGGAATTGAGCAGAGTGGTTGGAACAGCTAAGAGGGAAAAACTAGTCTGTCAGTTTGTCATACTGTGGTGGCTTTCATGTTGTTGTGAGGCTCGAGGCTGTGCCAGCAGGGTTGCCCATGGTGGATGGATTTCAACAGAGCTACCAGACTGAGGCGAACTTGAAAGAAGAAAGAGGCCATCCACTTCTCAAATAATTAGCCAGTGAAAACCTTATGCATAGTAGTGAAAAACTGTCTGATATATTACAGGACAACTTTATAAAAAGCCCTGAAATGTTGTCTGATACAGTGCTGGATGATGAGCCCCTCAGGTCAGAAGGCACTCAGAACATGAATGGAAAAGAGCTGCCTCATCAAAGTAGAGCTGAACTTAATGACATGGATAAGTAGAGCTTCCAGGACCTCCATTTTCTGATGTGACACAACTCAACATAAGAAAAAACAGTTTCAAACATCCATTAGTAATCAGAACATGGTATGTATGAAGTATGAATCTATGAAAATTGGAAGTTGTGAAAAATGAAGTGGAATGCATAAAAATTAATATCCTAGGCTTTTCTGAGTTGAAATGGACCAGTTTAGGCCATTGAATCAGACAACAATATGACCTACTGTGCCAGGTATGACAAATTGAAGAGGAATGGCATGGCATTCATCACCACAAAGAATGTTTCAAGGTCTGTCCTAAAGTACAATGCTGTCAGTGATAGGATAATATCCATGCACGTACAAGGAAGCCCAATTAATACTACTCTAATTCAAATTTACACACCAATCACCAAAGCCAAAGATGAGGAAATTGAAGATTTTTACCAACGTCTGCAGTTTGAAATCAACCAAACATGCAATCAAGATGTCCTGATTAACACTGGTGATTGAAATGCAAAAGTTGACAACAAAGAAGAATCACCAGTAGTTGGAAAATTTGGCTTTGGTGACTAAAATAATGCTGAGATCACATGATAGAATTTTGCAAGACTAATGACTTATTCATTGCAAATACCTTTCTTCAACAACACAAATGGTGGCTATACACATGGACTCACCAGAAAGAGTACACATGAATCACATTGACTACCTCTGTGACAAGAGGTGATGGAAAAGCTCAATATCTTCAGCCAAAAACAGACCAGAAAGTGATTGTGGAGTAGACCATCAACTGCTCATAAGCAAGTTCAAGTTGAAGTTGAAGACTATTAAAACAAGCCAGCAAGAGCCAAAATATGACCTTGATAATATCCCTCCTGAATTTCAAGACCAACTAAAGAATAGATTTGATGCATCGAACACCAGTGACTGAAAACCAGAGGAATTATAGGATGACATCAGGCACACCATTAATGAAGAAATAAAAGGTCATTAAAAGTCAGGAAAGGAAGAAAATAACAAAATGGATGACAGAGGAGACTCTGAAATTTGCCCTTGAATAGAAAACAACAAAAGCAAATGGGATAATTGGGAGGCCAAAAAAGCTAAACAGAAGATTTCAAAGAGCAGCTCAAGAAGACAAAGTCAATAATTATAATAAAATGTGCCAAGAGTTGGAGTTAGGAAACCAAAGAGGAAGAACACTCTCAGCATTTATCAAGTTGAAAGAACTGAGGGGGGAAAAATATGTATATATAAAGCCTCCAATTGCAATATTGAAAGATTTCATGGGCAGTATTTTGAACAATGAAGGAAACATCAAAGAAGATGGATGGAACACACAGTGTCACTATACCAAAAACAGCTGGTAGATGATCATCCATTTCAGGAGGTGGCACATGATCAATAACAAATGATAGTAAAGGAAGAGGTCAAAGCTAAACTAAAGGAATTGGTGAAAAACAAGGTTTCAGGAATTGACAGAATACCATTGAGATGTTTCAACAAATGGATGCTTCACTGGAGGTACTCACTTGGTTAAGCCAAGAGATTTGGAAGACAGCGACCTGGCCAATTGACTGGAAGAGATCCATATTTGTACCCATTCCAAAGAAAGGCAATCTTGCAGAATGTGGAAATTATCAAACAATATCATTGATACCACATGCAAGTAAAATCTTACTGAAGATAATTCAAAAAGGGTTTGCAACAATATATTAACACAGAACTTCCAGAAGTGCAAGCTGGATTCAGAAGGCGTCATGGAACAAAGAATATCATAGCTTATGTCAGACAGATCTTGGCTCAAAGCAAAGAATGTGAAAAAGATATTCACTTGTGTTGTATTGACTATGCAAAAGCATTCAATTGTGTGGATCATAACAAATTATGGATAAAATTGAGAAGAATGGGAATTCTATAACACTTAATTGTACTCATGAGGAATCTGTACACAGTTTAGGAAGCTGTTATTTGAAAAGAACAAGAAGACACTGCATGGTTTAAAATTGGGAAAGGAGTATGTCAGGTTGTATCATTTTACCATACTTATTCAATATGTAGGATAAACAAATAATCTCTGAAGCTGGGCTACATGATGAAGAACATGGCATCAAGATTGGAGGAAGGCTTATTAACAACCTGCAATACACAGATGACAAAACTTCACTTGCTGAAAGTGAGGATGACTTAGAACAGTTACTGATGAAGATTAAAGACTGCAGTCTACAGTATGGATTACACTTCAATATAAAGAAAACAAAATCCTCACAACTGGACCAAGAAGCAGCATCATGATATGAAGAAAAGATTGAAGTTGTCAAAGACTTCATATTACTTGGTTCTACAATCAACACCAATGGAGTAAGTCAGCAATCAAGACATCACAGGATATATTGCATTAGGAAAATCTGTTACAAAATACCTCTTTCAAGATCTGAAGAGCAAAGATATCTCCTTGAAGACTAAGATGTGCCTAACTTAAGCCATGGTGTTTTCAATCGCCTCATATGCATGTGAAAGCTGGACAATGAATAAGGAAGATAGAAGAAGAGTCAATGCTTTTGAGTTTTGGTGTTGGCGCAGAATTCTGAAAGTACTGTGGACTGCTGAAAGAACTAACAAATCTGTCCTGGAAGAAGTGCAGCCAAAATGCTCCTTGGAAGAGAGAATGGCTAGACTTTGTCATGTTCTCAGAAAGGACCACTCTCTGGAGAAGGATGCCATGCTTGGTAAAGTGGAGGGTCAATAAAAGAGGGAAACCCTCAAAAAGATGGATTGACATGGTGGCTACAGCGATGGGCTCAGGTATAGTAGGAATCGTGAGGTTGGCGCAGGACCAGGCAGTGTATCATTCTATTTTATATAAGATCACTATGAGTCATAGATGACTTGATGGCATATAACAATAACAACAACAACAACAATAGGAAAAATATTGAATGATACAGGAAACATGAATAGAAGATGGAAAGAATACACAGAGTCACTGTCCCAAAAATAATTAGTTGATTTTCATTCACTTCAAGAGGTGGCGTATGATCAAGAACCAATGGTACTGAAGGAAGAAGTCAAAGCTCCACTGAAGGAAGTGGTGAAAAACAGTATGCCAGGAATTAACAGAATACCCATTGAAATGTTTCAAGAAAGGATGCTACACTGGAGGCACACACTTGGCTATGCCAAGAAATTTGGAAGACAGCTATCTGGCCAACTGACTGGAAGAGATCCATATTTGTACCCATTCCAAAGAAAGGTGATCCCACAGAATGTGGAAATTGTCAAAACATATCATTAATATTCCACATGAGTAAAATGTTACAGAAGCTAATTAAAAAATGGTTGCAGCAGTATATTGACAGAAAACTTCTAGAAATGTAATCTGGATTCAGAGGAGGATGTGGAAAAAGTGATATCATCACAGATATCAGATGGATCTTACCTCAAAGCAGAGAATCCCAGAAAGATGCTTACTTGTGTTTTATTGGCTATGTAAAATTTGGTTATGTGGATCATAAAAATTATGGATAACATTGAGAAGAATGGAAATTCCAAAACACTTAATTGAAGTCATGAGTAATCTGTACCTAGACCAAGAGGTTGTCATTCAAACAGAACAAGGGGACACTGCGTTGTTTAAAATCAGAAAGGGAGTATGTCAGGTTATATCCTTTCACCATATTATTCAATCTGTATGCTGAGCAAATAATCCAAGAAGCTGAACTATATGGAGAAGAGCATGGCTCCAGGATTGGAGGAAGACTCATTAACAACCTGTGATATGCTAATGGCACACCTTTGGTCGCTGAAAGTGATGATGGCTTAAAGCATTTACTGATGAAGATTGAAGACTTTATGGAGAAGATATTGAAGCTGTCAAAGATTTCATATTACTTGGCTCCACAATCAAAACCCATGGGAGCAGAAGTCAATAATTCAGACATTGCATTGCAATGGGAAAATCTTCTGCAAAAGACTTCTTTAAAGTGTTGAAAACCAAACATATCACTTTGAAGATGTGCCCAATCCAAGCAATGGTATTTTCAATCACCTCATATGCATGTGAAAGCTGGACAATGAATAAGGAAGACCAAAG
>NW_006924837.1:11477-12153 GCF_000298275.1 Orycteropus afer afer | reverse complement strand
TGTGCTGTAGGGTTGGACCCAACTCATACCGACCCCTCCTTGGGTTTCCGAGGCAGTGTCACTATGGAAGTAAATTGCCCAACCTTCCTTCTGAGGAGTGGCTGGTGGGTTTAAACCGCCAGCCTTCTGGTTAGCAGTCAAGTGCCTTAGCCACTATTCCACCAGAGCTCCCTGTTGATGGTCTAGATCCTCAAAACAAAACAAAACAGAACCCTGTTGCTGTCAAGTGGATTCTGACTCATGGCGACCCCATGTGTCAGAGTAGAACTAAGCTCCAGGGGGTTTTCTTGGCTGTAATCTTTACTAAAGCAGATCGGCAGAACTTTCTTTTCTTTTTTTATTGTGATTTGGGTGAAAGTTCACAGAGAAAATTCACTTTCCATACAGCAGTTCACATACATTTTGTCTTATGACATTGACTACTATTTCCCACAATGCAACAGCTCCCGTCCCATTCCCCCCCGCCCCCCAGTCACCTCTTCCCTGTGTCTATCCCTCCATGTACTCCTGCCCCCTGGCAGGGCATTCTTGCTTGGAGCCCATAGGTAGGTTCAAATCACTAAGCTTTCAGTTAGGAGTACAGTAGTTAGTAGTCCAGACCAAGCCGTTTTAGCCACCCAGGGATAGTGTAAATCAGAGGTCACCAAATTCCAGCTCCTTCCTGCACTGTCTCTCT
>NW_006924837.1:9041-10162 GCF_000298275.1 Orycteropus afer afer | reverse complement strand
CATTTTTGCCTATATGCATAAATAATCACACGAATTTTGCGCAGGACTGGCACCACTTCATTCCACTATACATAAGGTTATCATGAGTCAAAGCCAACTTGATGGTAACTAACAATTTGTTTTGCATATTCTGTGTGTTATATACAAATTTTCAAAAACATAGAATATATTTTAAAAATTAAATAAAATATGAACTTCCAACTCTTGCCTTAAGCTGAGGGTGTAACAATGACTCTATAGAAACACCATTCTCATTTCAAAGCCAGTGAAGAAGCATGCAAGTGTTTTATCAATAATCAATCAGAGTGATTCTCACTAATGACCTCTTTGTCCACACCTTTCTAAAGTCCCACTGATAATGGCTGTGACCTTCAAACCCTTCCCTAAGTCCAGCCACTTCACAGAATGCCCAGTTCCATCTTTCCCTTTCTCCTATTGTCCCCTCCAGCTTTCAGGATGTTTTCATCTCTTCATTGTAGAAAACTTTTTTTTTTTTTTTCAATGTTGTTAATCCATTCATTCTCCTTGTGAAACTTTTAGTTGTTTTCTCTCAACTTCACCCAAATTAGTTGTTGTAGAGCAAAAACGACAGAGTCTGGTTGAAATGAAAAGTCAAGAGCTTTGATTGAGGGGCAAGGCAATTTGCAAACGAGGAATCACAAAGTCCAGAGGATTCTGAACCAAATGATTCAAGGAGGACACAGTTCAGAGAGTCTACATGAGAAAATACAAGGAAATTCAGTACAAAATCAGTGATGGGTTGACATTTAGGTAATAGTTACAAAACTGGGTGATGGTACATCTGGTTGGTGGCAGATTGCACACATTTCTAAAATTGTTTTTTAAGTTACAAAGTGATCATTAGATTGGGTACATTTGGCCTGGAAACAATCATGAGAACCTTGTGTGGCTGCAAGGAGGACCTGCATAATTCTAGTTTGTTCTAATTAGGCATCTGATCTGAGAGTTCTTTTGGACCTGGTTTCCTAGGCAGCAAACAAAACCTACAAACAAAATTACATTGTTTTCTGAAATTGTTTACCAAGTCATTTTCTTAGGGGCCAGTGGAGAATGACAGGCATGACCAGCTATATTCCTGATGCAGAGGTTACCTTTGATTC
>NW_006924837.1:3604-4931 GCF_000298275.1 Orycteropus afer afer | reverse complement strand
AAGGTCAATGAGGCTCCAGATTGTGTCCTCCTTGAGGGTAAGAAGTGGCTGAAGAGCTCCAGGTTCCACAGAACCACTGTGGATCACCCCCTTTACTGCCACTCCTCTGGAAAACTCCCCTGACCAGGGTCTCAACTTTACTTGAGGTAGAAGCAGATCTGCGTGGGAGAGATTTCTTCCATCATCTTTCATCCCTGGGCTTTGGCAGAGAAGGGAAAGAGGAGTGAGGATCTAGCAAAGTTGGTGGTCCTACATCTGTTTTTCATCATTTTCTCAACTCACCAAGGCTTTTAATCTTCTGGATAACTCCTTACAATGTCATGTGAGCTGGGCTATTGTCTATGTCTCTGTATGTTGAATCAACAAAATATCCTCTACACATAACATAGGGAGTCGCAGGTCAGAGCATCAAATCAAAGCTCTCTCTCCTGAATTACCTTCTATTCTCTGCATCCACTAGAAAACATATCCCAGGCTTGTACACATAACATCCTCTTACAATGGTGAAATTTATTTATATCTGTAGTAATTTTTTTTCACTATTTCTAAATCATTTATTTCCCTTTTGTCTTGATCATATTTGTTAACAGCAGACCCATTTATTTGTCTTTTGTGTATTTTGTCTATCAGGTATAGAGTTGTTTTTCTTTCTACTTCATTCATTTATTCTTTTATCTCAAATACTGTCTTCCTTGGACATCTTAGGTAAAATGTAGCAAACTACATAAGTTAACTTAAAGGTGATTTCCTTATAGGTTTAAACTATTTTCTCAAATCTGTTGACTCAAGCAGGCTAATATTATTATTCAAATCCTAATATTTTATTTATTTCTGTGAAGTGATTGACATTTTCAAATATAATTTGTTAAATTTCATCTTATTGCCTTCTATTTTCTAAAGATTTTTTTTAATATATAAAAGGCTATTGTCAATTCATATTCTCAGAAGGTTAATTCATTAATATGAATAAATAAAGATGGTTTGATGGACACTGAAATGAACTACGGACTCCCTCAGTGGTGTAAACAGTTAATTTGCTCAGCTGCTAACCAAAAGGTCAGTGGTTTGAGTCCTCCCAGGGCTGCTTCGAAAGACAAGCCTAGTGAACTATTTCCAAAAAGTCAGCCATTGAGTCAAAGACATTGCAATGGTGCAAAGTTCTATTCTAATACACACGGGGTCTCCATGAATTAGAATCAACACCATGGCAACTGGTTGGTTGGATGGATGAAGAGCTAGAAGGTGCCTGTCCAATCAATAAAAATGATACTGCCTAGTTCCATCAACCACTCATTGTGGAAGAACACTGGCTAAAACCATAAAAAAA
>NW_006924837.1:0-1399 GCF_000298275.1 Orycteropus afer afer | reverse complement strand
TTTTCCTACAAAGACATAAACAGAGACTCCAATACATACATCAAGCCAGCCTCTCCCCCAGAGCCTCCCCTGAGACCATAGCCACTCACACTGTCCTGCTTCTGGTGAGCTCATCTGTCTCCTTTTATTCTATGTCTTCCTTTTTGTCCCTTTACATGACTCACTGTGTCAACCCAAGCCTGTGACTGGTGACATGATCAGCACATTCCTGGCTGCTTGTTTTCCAGCTTTCAGTCCCTTTGTGCTCATCAGCCATGACATTCGAATCTTCAGAACCTACTATGTCAGTTGTGGCTAATCAAAAATCTCCAAATTGTCCTGCACACAGCTACCACTTATTCAACAATTTTAAGCACTAGATACTTGAGCACTAACAGTGGACTCACCTCCATTCTATCCTGGTTATTTTTCAATGTGAGATTTCAGTCTTCTGATTTAAAATTTCTAAACGCAGCAGTTATCTTCTCTTTGAATATTGCCTTGCAATGCAGAAAATATGAGTTGTCCTATCCATAGAAGTTATACAGCCCAAGAAAAAAGGGATACTTAGACTGAAACTTGGTGTTACCCTAATGAAATGCAAGGGCCTGTATAGTAACCCTTGTACAAGACCCCACCACCACCACCTATACAATTCCTGATTTGAATCAAATTTTAAGGCTTCATCCTTTAATAGGAATAGACAGCTAAGGATCAGCAGATACTTGAAGAAATATTTTAACCTGAAGAAAAAGACAAAGGCAAAGAAACAGAAAAAAGTAATATGGAAAAAACAGGGACTATGAAGGAAGCAGGAAAACAATTCACAAATCATAACTAAGATTTAAGCTACCAGCCACTCCTCGGAAGGAAGGTTGGGCAATCTACTTCCATAGTGACACTGCCTCAGAAACCCAAGGAAGGGGTCGCTATGAGTCGGGTCCGACTTGATGGCACCTAACAACAACGTTGTTGTTGGCTCCAACTGTCCTGCGCCATGCTTACAATCCTGGCTATGCTTGAGCCCATCATTGCAGCTACTGTGTCAATCCACCTTGTTGAGGGTCTTCCCCTTTTTTGCTGACCTCTAATTTACCAAGCATGATATTCTTCTCCAAGGACCGGTCCCTTCTCGCAACTTGACCAAAGTAGGTGAGATGAAGCTTGGCCTTTCCTGCTTATAAGGAGCATTATGGCAGCACTTCTTCCAGGACAGATTTGTTCATTCTTCTGGCAGTCCATGGTATTTTCAGTATTCTTTGCCAACACCACAATTCAAAGGCATCAATTTTTCTTCAGTCTTCCATATTCATTGTCCAGCTTTTACATGCAAATGAGCCTATTGAAATTATCATGGCTTAGGTCAGGCACACCTTAGTCTTCCAAGTGACATCTTTGCTCTTTAACACTTTAAAGCAGT
>NW_006924836.1:12943-13786 GCF_000298275.1 Orycteropus afer afer | reverse complement strand
AATGTACGAAGTATGAATCTAGGAAAATTGGAAGTTGTCAAAAATGAAGTGGAATGCATAAAGATTGATATCCTAGGCATTAGTGAGCTGAAATGCACTGTTTTTGGCCATTTTGAATCAGACAATCATATGATCTACTATGCTGGGAATGACAATTTGAAGAGGAATGGCATGGCATTCATCATCACAAAGGATTTCAAGATGTGTCCTGAAGTACAATGCTGTCAGTGATAGGATAATATCCATATGCCTACAAGGACCCATTAATACTACGGTTATTCAAATTTATGCACTAACCACCAAAGCAAAAGATGAGGAAATTGAAGATTTTTATCAACTTCTGCAGTCTGAAATTGACTGAACATGCAATCAGGATATATTAATTATCATTGGTGACTGGAATGCAAAAGTTGGAAATGAAGAATCACCAGTAGCTGGAAAATTTGGCCTTGGTGACAGAAATAATGCTGGAAATCACGTGGTAGAATTTTGCCAGACCAACGACTTATTCATTACAAATAACCTTTTTCAACAACATAAATGGTGCCTGTACACACGGACTTCGCCAGATGGAACACACAGGAATCAGAATGACTACATCTGTGGCAAGAGGCAATGGAAAAGCTCAGTATCTTCAGCCAAAACCGGGCCAAGAGCTGATAGTGGAAAGGACCATCAACTGCTCACATGGAAGTTCAACTTGAAGTTAAAGAAAATTAAAACAAGTCCACAAGAGCCAAAATATGATCTTGAATATATCCCTCCTGGATTTAGAGACCATTTAAAGAATAGATTTGATGCATTGAACAGCAATTACTGAAAACCAGAAGAACTGTGGGATGA
>NW_006924836.1:10941-11777 GCF_000298275.1 Orycteropus afer afer | reverse complement strand
GCTGGTGCGGGATCAGGTGGTGTTTCATTCTGATGTGCATGGGGTCACTCTGAGTTGGAAACAACTCGATGGCACCTAACAACATCAACAAAGGCACTGGTGACCCTGCCTCATTTAGTAAAGAGGATCCTGCTAATCCATGGCGTGAGGTGGCAACATTAATATACAAAATAGCACTACCAATAGGTCAAGTACTTTTGAGAAGTGAGGCTCAGGGTGATAACAAGTTTTATACTTTTCTGCAATTTTGTCAGCATGAGGAGTATAAGGAAGCTGGTTGGCTGGTCCTGCTTACACTAGACAAAGTGGTGAAAGAGGGAGATGAGTTCAGGGCTGCTGAGTCACAGCTCAAGTGCCGCATAAAAGACCTCAGTGTTTCCAGTTTTGCTCTGAAAGAAAGCCTTATTTCTTCTAGTAACAGAGCTGATATTGCCGAAAACCAAACCCAGAGTCTTATTGTAAGTGTGGCTAAATTACAATGCCAGTTAAATTGCCAACCCAGAATGGTGTCTGAAGTTAAAGTGAGGGCATTGACAGGGAAAAAATGGGATCCTGAAACCTGGAATGGGGACATATGGACAGATGGTCAGGAAAATCAGGATATGGAGCCTGTAAATTCTGTTGAATCCCTCCCATCTGAAAGGATTACTGTAAAACCATTTCCCTCTCCACCTCAGTTTGATGGGATTAACCCAGCTGTTCTAGCTGGGTCATTGCCTGAGGCAGAGGCCATGGTAGACATTGCTGAATGTTATCAGGAACTTCCCCAACCACCCATTGTAGCTGCTAGACCTATAACTAAAGTTAAGTCCAAGCGAGCCCCAAAAGGTGAAATA
>NW_006924836.1:9216-10086 GCF_000298275.1 Orycteropus afer afer | reverse complement strand
GGTTTGAACCACCAGCCTTCTGGTTAGCAGTCAAGTGCCTTAGGTACTGTGCTACCAGAACTCCCTGACATATGGATTAAGGGCTATTATGGTAGGAAAAGCCAAGTGGAAGCCATTAGAACTGCATCCCTGGAGGGGTTGCAGAGATTACTGCCACCATCAAGGACTTGAAGGATGCAGGGGTGGTGGTCCCCACCACATCCCCATTTAATTCACCTATTTGGCATGTGCAAACAACAGATGGATCTTGGAGAATGACAATAGATTATCGTAAACTTAATCAGGTGGTGACTCCAATTGCAGCTGCTGTTCCTGATGTAGTTTCATTGCTTGAGCAAATTAGTGCATCTCCTGGTACTTGGTATGCAGCTATTGATCTGGCCAATGCCGTTTTCTCAATACCAATTTCAAAGTACCATCAGAAGCAGTTTACCTTCAGCTGGGAAGGCCAACAATATACTTTCACAGTGCTTCCTCAGAGATATATCAACTCCCCAGCACTACGTTATAATTTAGCCATAGGGATCTTGATCACCTTTTCCTTCCACAAGACATCACACTGGTCCATTATGTTAATGACATTATACTGATTGGATTTAGTAAGGAAGAAGTATCGATGACTCTAGACTTATTGGTGAGACATATGCGTGGTAGAGGTTGGGAAATTAACCCAACAAAAATTCAGCACCTTCCACTTCAGTGAATTTCCCAGGGGTCCAATGGTGTGGGGCATGTCGAGATATTCCTACTAAAGTGAAGGATAAGTTATTGTATCTGGCTTTCCCCACAACTAAAAAGGAAGCACAACATCTGGTAGTGGGCCTCTTTGGATTTTGGAGGCAACATATCCCTCATTTGGGTGTGTTGCTG
>NW_006924836.1:5569-7030 GCF_000298275.1 Orycteropus afer afer | reverse complement strand
ATATGCAGGCACCACTCGAAAGTGGACAGCAGCGGCACTGCAGCCCCTTTCTGGGACTTCCTTAAAGGACAGTGGTGAAGGGAAATCCTTCCAATGGGCAGAACTTCGAGCTGTGCATATGGCTCTTCACTTTGCATGGAATAAGAAATGACCAGATATGTGATTGTATATGGATTCATGGGCTGTGGCTAATGGCTTGGCCAGATGGTCTGGGACTTGGAAGGAGCATGATCGGAAGATCGGTGACAAGAATGTATGGGGAAGAGGTATGTGGATACATTTCTCTGGGCTAAAGGAGTAAAGATATTTGTGTCTCATGTGAATGCCCACCAAAAGGTGACCTCGGCAGAGGAGGACTTTAACAATCAGGTGGATACGATGACACGTGCAGTGGAAACCAGCCATCCTTTTTACCCAGCTCTTCCTGTCATTGCTCAGTGGGCTCATGAACAAAGGGGCCATGGTGACAGGGATGGAGGTTATGCATGGACTCACTAACATGGACTTCCACTTACTAAGGCTGATTTGGCTTCCACCACAGCTGAGTGTCCAATCTGCCAGCAGCAGAGACCAACACTGAGTCCATGATATGGAACCATTCCTCAGTGTGATCAGCCAGCAACCTGGTGGCAAGTTGATTACATTGGACCACTTCCATCATGGAAAGGACAACATTTTGTTCTTACTGGAATAGATACTTATTCTGGATATGGATTCGCCTTCCCTGCACACAATGCTTCTGCCAAAACTACCATCCGTGGACTTACAGAATATCCACCATCATGGTATCCTACACAGCATTGCTTCAGATCCAGGGACTCACTTCACAGCAAATGAAGTGTGGCAGTGGGCCTATGTTCATGGAATTCACTGGTCTTACCATGTTCCCAATCATCCTGAAGCAGCTGGCTTGATAGAACAATGGAATGGCCTACTGAAAACACAATTATGGTGCCAGCTAAGTGACAATACCTTGAAAGGTTGGAGCAATTTTCTCCAGGAGGCTGTATATGCTCTGTGTCAGCATTCAATATATGGTGCTGTTTCTCTAATAGTCAGGATTCACAGGTCCAGGAACCAAGGGGTGGAAACGGGAGTGATACCACTCCCTATTACCCCTAGCAACCCACTCAAAAATTTTTGCTTCCTCTCTCTGCTACCCTATGCTCTGCAGGTCTGGAGATCTTAGTCCCAAAGAGAGGAACACTCCCACCTGGAGACACAATACAGATTGCATTGAACTGGAAATTAGGAACGCCACCCTGCCATTTTAGCTTCCTCATGCCTTTGGATCAACAGACAAAGAAGGGCATTACTGCACTGTCTGGTGTGATAGATCCTGATTACCAAGGGGAAATTGGATTGACATTACATAATGGAGGTAAAGAAGAATATGTCTGGAATACAGGAGATTCTTTAGGACATCTCTTAGTACTACCATGCCCTGTGATTAAAGTCAAT
>NW_006924836.1:4077-4644 GCF_000298275.1 Orycteropus afer afer | reverse complement strand
TGGCCTGGAGATCTTGGATTCGTCATTTGTTAGAGTCAACAGCCAGTATAATGCCTGTCAACCTTGAGCTCATCAGCCCCTGCAACTGTGTGAGTCAGGAAAAGCCTCCAGCTTGATGTTTGATGCAAGAACATGGGACTTGCCAGCTTCTATGTGTGTGAGCCATTTTCCTAAGATAAATTTCTTTCTCTCTTTCTCTCTCTCTCTCTGTAAGCTTTACTGGTTTTGCTTCTCTAGAGAACCCTGTCTAACACAATGGGTATTCTGTCAATTCCTGGAGTCTTGTTTTTCACCCATTCTTTCAGTATAGCTTGGACTTCTTCCTTCAATACCATTAGTCCTTGATCATATGCTACCTCCTGAAACATCAACCAATTCTTTTTGGGACAGTGACCCTATGCATTCCTTCCATCTTCTTTTGATGTTTCCTACATCATTCAATATTTTGCCCTCAAAAAAAAAAAAATACACAAACAAACAAATTCACTGCCATCGAGTCGGATCCGACTCATAGCGACCACTCTTTGGGTTTCTGAGGCATTATCACTATGGAAGTAGATTGTCCAG
>NW_006924836.1:0-3822 GCF_000298275.1 Orycteropus afer afer | reverse complement strand
AGATTGTCCAGCCTTCCTTCTGAGGAGTGGCTGGTGGGTTTGAACCAGCATTCTGGTTATCAGTCAAATGCCTTAGAATATTTCAATATTGCAACTAGAAGCTTGAATTTTTTCTTCAGTTCTTCCAGCTTGAGAAATGCAAAGTGTGTTCTTCTCTTTTGGTTTTCTAACTCCAAGTCTTTGCACATTTCATTATAATACTTAGTTTTGTCTTCTTGACCTGCCCATTGAAATCTTCTGTTCAGCTCTTTTACCATTTCATTTGTTCCATTTGCTTTAGCTACTCTCCATTCAAGAGCAAGTTTCAGAGTCTCTTCTGACATCCACTTTGTTCTTTTCTTCCTTTCCTGTGTCTTTAATGATCTTCTGCTTTCTTCATGTCCGATGTTCTTGATGTCATCCCACAACTCATCTGATCTTCGATCATTGGTTTTCAATGCATCAAATCTATTCTTCAGATGGTCTCTAAATTCAGGTGGGATATAAATCAAGGTCATATTTGGCTCTTGTGGACTTGTTTTAATTTTCTTCAGCTTCAACTTGAACTTCCTATGAGCAATTGATGTTCTGTTCCACAGTCAGCTCCTGGACTTGTTTTGACTGATGATATTGAGCTTCTCTATCGCCTCATAGAGTAGTCAATCCCACACAGCATTGCTGTGTATTCCATCTTGTGAGGTTCTGGTGCATAGTTGCTGTGTATGTTGTTGAAAAAAGGTATTTGCAATGAATAGGTTGTTAGTCTTGCAGAATTCTATCATGTGATCTCTGGCATCATTTCTATCACCAAGGCCATGTTTTCCAACCACTGATGCTTCTTTTTTGTTTTCAACTTTCACGTTCCAATCACTGGTAGTAGTCAATGCATCTCAATTTATTCAATTTCAGACAGAAGTTGGTAAAAACGTTCAATTTCTTCATTTTTGGTTTTAGTGGTTCATGCATAAATTTTAATAATAGTTATATTAACTGGTGTTCTTGTAGGTGCATGGATATAATCTTATCACTGACAGCACTGTATTTCAGGATAAATCTTGAAATGTTCTTTTTGATGATGAATGAGATGCCATTCCTCTTCAATTTGTCATTCCTGGCATAGTAGACCATATGATTGTCTGATTCAAAATGGCCAATACCAGTCCATTTTGGTTTACTAATGCCTAGGATATTGATCTTTATGTGTTCCATTTCATTTTGTACAATTTCCAATTTTCCTAGATTTATACTTTGTGTTTTCCTTGTTCCAATTATTAATGGATGTTTGCAGCTGTTTCTTCTCATTTTGAGTTGTGCCCCATCAGCAAATGAAGGTCTCTAAAGCTTTACTCCATCCATGTCCTTGAGGTCAACTGTACTTTGAGGAGGCAGTTTTTCCCCAGCTGTATTTTGAGTGCCTTCCAACTTGAGGGGCTCGTCTTCTGGCCCTATATCAGATAGTGTTTCATGGGTATTCATAAAATTTCCCAGTAATGTAAGGAGCTCTGGTGGTGTAGTGGTTAAGGCACTTGGCTGTTAACCAAAAGGTCGGTGCTTTGAACTCACCAGCTGCTTCATAGAAGAAAGATGATGTAGTTTGCTTCTGTGAAGATTTACAGCCTTGGAAACCCAGTGGGGGTGGGTCACTATTAGTTGATATTGACTCAATGGCAGTGAGTTTTTTTTAATCCAGTAACATATAAGACAGTGTTTCACTGCTATTAATAAGGTTCAGTGGCCAATTTTTTCAGAAGTGGATGGCCTCATCCTTCTCTCCAGTCTGTCTTAGTCTGGAAGCTCTGCTGAAACCTGTCCACCATAAGTGACCCTCCTGGTATTTGAAATACCAGTGGCATAGGCTCCAGCCTCACAATAACACAGAGGCCACCTCAGTGTGACAAACTGACATATGAGTGGTGGTTAAGATTTGATAGATGTACCTAAATTCACATGTAAAGATTGATAAATGCTGTCATGAGTCCTTTTCCTTCCATAGTTTGAACTCGACTTTATAATTTAAAAAATTCTGTTGTAATATTAGATTGTAATTTGATTTGATCCACAGATAGGGAATTTGACTGCTGTGCAAGTGTATAATTAGCTGTGGGGTTTGTTTCAAAGGCCTCCTTTTGCTAAGGAAAGATGGTTGAGTTAAAACTAAAATAGCAAGGTAGATAATGTGTCAGAAAGATTCAGGAATGAGCAACAACAATAACAATTTTTTTGTGTATCAAAGGAGTTTTTCAGGAGAGTAAAGAGACAACCTATAGATTTGGAGAAAATTTTTGGGAACCGTATATCTAATAATGGTTCAATATCCAGAATATATAAAGAGTTTCTACAACTCAACAACAAAAAGACAAAAACAATTCAATCAGAAAATGACTTGAATAGACATTTCTCCATACAAATGGTCAATAAGCTCATGGAGAGATGTTCACTGTCTTTAGTTATTAAAACAACAACAAAAAAATCCTATTGTCATCGAGTCGATTCTGACTCATGGTGACCTCATGTGTTAGTCATTAGAGAAATACAAATCAGAACCTGAATGAGATACCACTTCACCCCCACTAAGATGGCTATCATCAGAAAAATGGAAAATAACAAGTTTTGATGAAAATGTGAGACATTGCAACCCTTTCGGATTGCTAGTGGGAATGTAAAACAGTGCAGCCATTGTGGAAAACAGTTTGATGGTTCCTCATAAAATCAAACATAAACTACCATGTTATTGTTGTGTGCTGTGGAATTGATTCTGACTCATAGAGACCTGATATGACAGAGTAGAATTGCTCTATAGGGTTTTAGATCACCAGATTTTTCTCCCACAGAGCCACAGGGGGGGTTTGAGCTACCAACCTTTTGGTTAACAGCCAGGCGCTTTAACTATTATGCTACCAGGGCTCTAAGAATTACCATATAACCCAGCATTTCTAATCCTCTATATATACCCAAAAGACTTTGGGTAAAGCAGGGACTGAAACAGATACATGTACACCAATGTTCATTGCAGCACTATTTCCAACAGATAAAAGGTGGAAACAACCCACGTGTTCATGGATGGATGAATGGATACTCAAACCGTAGATCCATACAATGGATAGTATTTACCCATACAGAGAAATGAAGTTCTGATACGTGCTACACCATGGGTGAAACTTGAAAACATTATGTTTAGTGAAATAAGACACAAAAGGACAAATACTGTATGATCCCAATCTAGATACATGAACTATCTAGATATGAAATATCTAAAACAGGCAAATGCATAGACATTAAAGTTTATGAGTGGTTACTAGGGGCTGAGGGGTGGGGGAAGAAGGAAATGGTGAGCTATTACTTAAGGGGCACTGAGTTTCTGTTTGGGTTGAAAAACTTTTAGAAATGGATAGTAGTAGTGGTTGTCCAACATGGTGAATGTAATTAATGCCATGGGATTGTCCATTTAAAAGTAGTTAAGATGGCAGTAGTGTAATGATGTAATGTGGAACATATGTAATGATCCCCCAGGATGTGTTCTTATGTGATAAACCAATCATGTGTAGGAAAATTAGGGTGGGATAAAAACAAAAAATAAATAAATAAATAAATAAACCTCTACCGCTGTTGAGTCGGATTCGACTCATAGCGACCCCCTCCTTGGGTTTCCAACGCAGTATTGTGGAATTAAAAATGTAAATACGAAATTAGAAATGTAATATTTAATATAGTTTTGCAATAAAAGGCCACTATTAAGGCCAGCAGAAGGGCGGGCCCCAGTTCCAGGAACAGGGGCAAGGCAAGGATGACTAAGCCCTGAACTCAACCATACCACGTAATTGGAGAATTCAAACTTAAACTTAC
>NW_006924835.1:11216-11811 GCF_000298275.1 Orycteropus afer afer | reverse complement strand
TTCCATTTATCATGATGTTGCTTACTGGTTTAGTTGTAAGGAATTGTGTTTTCTTTATGCTGAAGTGTAATCCATACTGAAGTCTGTAGTCTTAGATCTTCATTAATAAATGCTTTATGTCCTCTTCACTTTCAGCAACCAAGGTAGTGTCATATGCATATTGCAGGTTATTAATGAGTCTTCTACCAATCCTGATACCATGTTTTTCTTCATATAGACTGGCTTCTCAGATTATTTGCTCAGCATACAGATTGAACAAGAATGGTGAAAGGATACAACACTGACGCACACTACTCCTGATTTTAATCCATGCAGTAACCCCTTGTTCTGTTTTAACAACTGCTTCTTGGTCTATACACAGTTTCTTCATGAGCACAGTTAAGTGTTTTGGAATTCCCATTCTGGAGATGATGATAGCAACATTTATTTCATTCATTAACTAAAGCCTTTTCTCTGATAAGTGCAAGATACATGCAAAAGTTTATCATCAGGTATATTCATTGGAAGTTTACATGATAACAAGGAAAAGGAGATGACATAACTGACCAGTAACAAGCAATAAGATTGCAAATTAAAGTCATGCAAGGAATCACAT
>NW_006924835.1:7789-10436 GCF_000298275.1 Orycteropus afer afer | reverse complement strand
CCCAATCTTTTAAAAATAGGAGGGGTGTAACTGTGCACGCACACACACTTAGAGAGCGGCAGGAGGGATATGCGGCTAGTAGTGGAGACTGAGGTGGAAAAACAGCTGTCTGACCATGAACTTTAAATAATAGAACTACAAGTGTTTTACAGCAGTTTTTAAAATATCTGCAATGATTATGTGTGCATGTGTGATCTCTGGTGGCATAGTGCCTAAGGCATTTGACTGCTAACCAGAAGGCCAGCAGTTCAAACCACCAGCTACTCACTCCTCTGAAGGAAAATTGGGCAATCTACTTCTGCAGAGATACCTCCTTGGAAATCCAAGGAGTTGCTATGTGTCAGAAATGACTTGACAGGAGTGGGTTTGGTTTGGTTTTTGGTGAGAAACAGAGAGAGAGAAAGAGACCCATTTCAGAGCAAAACTTTGAAGCTGAGGAGAGATATGAAAATAGTAAGGGAATATATACATGCTTTGAATGACTCCACTGTTCCAGTCCTGGGTGATTTACTATGTAAAGGGAGGAAAGACTCACTGGATTTATTCAATAAATCACCCAAATAGAATAATTATCAATGTCAAGAGCGTCAAGACTAAAGACTAAAAAGTATTGATTAGTGTTCATTTCCCACTTGGATAGAAGTATCTAGAATGCCAGCCATTTGTGTATTAAACTTGTCTCCTACGTCTTCATCAGTAAGGTCTCTATTATTATATATTGTATATTGAGGCACACTTACTAACTACCAGAGGCCACACTGCTGAGATAAAGTACTGCATTAGGTGACAGAATAGTGATTTGCAATATTCAATACATTGGAACAATTAGACAAACCTAATAACAAAATTTGACAGATAGAAATGTAAAATCCTACAATTATACCTGAAACACTGCCAGCATAATTACAACAAACATCACCAGCATCATAGATGAGGGAAATCTGTTTTAACAGCCAGTCACTCTAATGAAGAGACCTAAGTAATGTCATTGAATTCATACACAGTATCAGACAACAGGCTAAAAAGGCTTTCCCAAAATAAATTATCTTATGATGCATTATAGAAACATAGTTTCCACACTAAGGGAAATTGCACAGCTCTTTGCAATGCCTAGAATACCATGTCCTGATCCAAGGACACTTTAGGACACTAAACAAAAGAGAATGATGAGGATGACAAATTTTTGGGATAACAGTTATCAGGTAAAGCTTGTAGGAACTGAGGCTTAAAATGGAAAAAAGTTCATGTGAAACACAATTGTTGTTATCAGGTGCCACTAAGTTGGTGCAGACTTATAGCGACCCTACGTATAACAGAATGAAACATTGCCCACCCTGGGCCATCCGCACTGCAGTAGGTACATTTCAGCCCGTTGTTGCAGCCACTGTGTCAATCTACCTCCTGAAAGCCAGGAACACAATAACTTGTATCAAACCAAACCCCTTGCCATCAAGCTGATTGTTACTCAGCATGACCCTTAAGACAGAGTTGAACTGCCCCACAGGGTTTTCAAAGCTGTAATCTTTATGGAAGCAGACTTCCATATAATTCTCCCATCTCTCTCCTGCTGCTGAGTTCAAACCACTGACCATTCTGTTAGCAGCTGGGTGCTTTAACCACTGTACTGCCAGGGCTTCTAGTGGAACACCATAGATACTTAAAAATATTAGCAGCTTTGTCCAATGACCAGAATGATTACACTTTCTATGCAGCCCAGAGAACAAGAGTAGGCAAATTGAAAGGAAGATACAGGAAAGCTGTCTGCATTTCAGTATGGGAGGGAGCTCTTCAACTGAGAGACAAGCACAATCCCCCTCCACCCCCACAATATTTCATCATGCCCTGAGCTGCCAGATGCTGCACCCACACTAAGATCTCCGATCAGCACAGATTAAAAGGATTAAGCCTTTTCCATCTGGAAGCACAACCATTAGGAGATGATATAGTCCATTTGACATTAACAAAGACATGCTCACTAAGTCTCAAATAATAGGACCTCACCTATAGCTACTGTTTGAAGATGAAAAGTGATGAGGTCAACATCAGAAAGCATTTGTTGAGCATAGACAATATGCGCCTGGAACGTATTCTAAGTTCTTTATCTAAATTATGTCATTTAGTGCTCACAAGAAGTCAATGTGCTAAAAAGTATCTCTGTTATACAGATTGTTGTTGTTAGATGTTGTCTAGTTGGGTCCAGTCATAGCAATCCTATGTACAACAGAAAGAAATGCTGCCGGTCCTGTACCAAAATTGTTGCTATGCTTGAGCCCATTGCTGGAGCTACTGTGTCAGTCATCTCATTGTGGGCTTCCTCTTTTTCACTGACCCTGTGGTGGCATAGTGGTTAAAACATTGGGTTGCTAACCAAAAGTCAGTGGTTCAAACCTATCAGCTGCTCCATGGGAGAAAGATGAGGCAATCAGCTTCTGTGAAGGTTTACAATCTTAAAAACCCTATGGAGCAGTTCTACTCTGTCCTAAAGGGTCACTATGAGTTGGAATTGACCTGATAGCAGTGGATCTGAGGTTTTCTTTGCTTTCGTTTTTGTTTTTTTGATCTGTTTTACCAAGCATGATGTCCTTCTCCAGAAATTGATCACTCCTATAAAATGTCCAAAGTAAATGAGACAAAGTCTTGCCATCTT
>NW_006924835.1:5989-6604 GCF_000298275.1 Orycteropus afer afer | reverse complement strand
AAAAAAAAATCCATATTAAAAATCCCATGAAGCACAGTTTTACTCTCACACACATGGGAGTCAGAATCAACTCTATGGCACCAAGTTATTGTTTCTTCAATGTGTGTAACATGATGTACATAAATACATGTATCAATAAAAACCAAATCCATTCCCATTAATTTCATTCCAACTCATAGCAACCCTACAGGCAGAGTAGAACTGCCTCATGGGGATATCAAGGCTGTAAATCTTTACAGCAGTAGATTGTCACATCATTCTCCCACGGAGTGGCTGGTGGGGTCAAACCATCAACCTTCAGGTTAGCAGCCAAGCACTTAATCACTGTGCCACCAAGGCTCACATACATGCACACATATTTACACATTTCTTCATTTGATAACCCCAGATCTTCTGAGTGATCTAAAGAAAGTACAAATACAAATACAAAATGCCTCATTACTCATTCATACAAAATCACACACAATTTCTAATAGTATTTTACCCAATCAATAAAAAATATGCCAAACTCTTTACTTCAAAGGGTAATAAACATGAAAAATAGATAAGGAAGGTAATATATATATATATATGTGTGTAATAGATAAGGAAGGTAATATATATATATATATATAT
>NW_006924835.1:3833-4785 GCF_000298275.1 Orycteropus afer afer | reverse complement strand
GGAAATTAGTTATGAAGAATCCAGAAAACCACAGCATTCATGCCAAGACTTCAGAACTTTCGATGCTCAAAAAACAGGAGACACTTTGAATAAATCTCAGTAAATATTTTTAAAAAAATTTTTTAGAAGGTATAGACCAAAAAGAGAAAACCAATGATAAGTATTTTAAGGTATCAATAAATGAAGACGGGCCATGATTTTGAGGTGAAGGTTGTTTCCTGTGGGGGACTCTTCTCATCCGGATGGAAAAGAATCTGAAACAACAGATTCCAGTTCAAACTCAGAAGTCTCACTAACTAACTGGTTAATGTTGTGGTTGTGAAAGGTAAGCTGAAATGGTGACTAGAGAACAAGAGAACGTTGACACTGTGGTTACTTTTTCTCCATTGAATTTCCTTGCCGTCTTCACGCACTGTGTAATGACTCATAAGACCAACCTCATGACTCTGCAGTACATACTCATCCAAAAGCATTGTCTTAAACTTGCCCATATCCAAGCAAATCTGCTACATTTCTGCTCTCTCATGAAATCTTTCTACAGAGTCACCTTGCCATTTCAAGACCTCTTAGAAGTTAATTAGAAACCCAGCCTCCAGAATAAAGAAGGAAGGATACGGGATATGCCATAAATGACCCTAACAATGTCACTTACTATCAAGTGAATCTGAGCAATTAACTCTTCTCCTATGTTTTCATCAAGTGTAAAAGAGTGTTCATAAAAATATTTCCCATCCACTTGAGATCATCTCAGGGAAGGCAGACCAAAGAGATTACATATGAGAAAGCATAGGTCAGTGATAAGAATGGAAGTATCTTAGTTATTATCATCCCACTGTTTATACTTTGCCACTTAGAGAAATTCCTGCTAATCCCTGTCATTCCATCTTCTAAGGACTCCAGACACTGACTCTAGACATTGACTCCTGATCAAGGCGTGTTACAGTGAAAAGCC
>NW_006924835.1:2135-3463 GCF_000298275.1 Orycteropus afer afer | reverse complement strand
TTTTTTTTTTTTTTTTAATTAAAATCATTTTGATTATGATGCAAATTTCCAAACAGGAAATGGACAGATTTGAAATGTTGTTTATTGACCTGACCTCTCTGGACCTCTCTCTCCCTGACCTAGTGTATCCATCTCTTCTTTTCTAAATTTAATTGCATAGTCACTACTCATTCATTCATTTTAAATTCTTTTTTTTTTTATCTTATTCTTTCAGGTCTATTATACTTCCTTAGTTGTAATCAATGTTAATTAAGCACTGACTGTATTCATCATAGTAAGTCCTTTCCACGGACAATCTTATTTAATCCTAATAGTGCTGTGTGGCAGTTAAGGTTATATGTCAACTTGGCTGGGCGATGGTTTTGAGTGACTAGGCAGCTGGATGTAGTTACTCCCTATGATGAGATTGTACTCACCTCCGTGGTGGAATCTGCTATGAGCAGCTAAGTAGCTGCCTTTGGGGTGTGGCCTGCTTCCAGTATATAAAGAGAAGCATTGACAAAGGTCTCTAGCTTCTTGGTACATGTGACTCCTGCTTTTGGCTGTCTTCATCTCAGTGGCCTGCTGTGTTGCCTGCCTGTCTTAGGACTGTGCCATTTTACCTGCTGACCTTGGGTTCCTCAGCCTCAGCAGCCAGCAGCTGCCTGAGTTAGGAGGCACCTCTAGCTCTAGTAGGCCTGGAATAAGAGGCTGAGCTGAAGCCCAGCCCCTGGCGCTGGCACTCTGCATTTGGACTGCTAGCCTTCTAAACTGTAAGAGAATAAAATTCTGTTTGTTAAAGCCACCCACCTGAAGTATTTCAGTTACAGCAGCCCTAGAGGACCAAGACACCCTGGGAGGAATGTCCTTTAATATCCCCATTTTACATAAGAGAAAATGAAGAACTAATTTAGAATGTGGAGGGTCAGTGATTTAAGCCCAGGTCTATCTTCCTTCAGAGCCCAAGTTCTTATAAGCTGCCTAGGTGTTAGGGCTCCATGCAGTGAGTGAACACAACCCCAGTGGATGATTCTAGTGGAGACAACAGAACAGGTACTACGAGACTCAGGAAGGGTGGCTGAACCTAGCCTGACATGAAGAATGTCACAGAGAGATGTAGAGGGAAGAGGGAAGTCCATAGAAGTTAGGACAGAGTTCAGATTTAATGCTAAATATCATTGAGAAATATTGGAATATTTTATCTCTTTTGAAGAAGACTATGTCAGGGAGCTCTGGTAGCATAGTGGCTAAGACACTTGCCTGCTCACCAGAAGGCTGGCGGTTCAAACCCACCAGCCACTCCTCGGAAGGAAGGTTGGGCAATCCTACTTCCGTAGTGATACTGCCTC
>NW_006924835.1:0-2035 GCF_000298275.1 Orycteropus afer afer | reverse complement strand
TACTTCCGTAGTGATACTGCCTCGGAAACCCAAGGAGGGGTCGCTATGAGTCAGGGCTGACTCGACGGCACATAACAACAACAACAACAACATGTCAGATTTAGGAGCTCTGGTAGCATAGTGTCTAAGTCACTTACTTGACTGCTACCCAGAAGGCTGGAAGTTCACACCCACCAGCCACTCCTTGGAAGGAAGGTTGGGCAATCTACTTCTGCAGTGATACTGCTGGAAAACCCAAGGAGGGGTCGCTGTGAGTCAGGTCTCACTCCACAGCACATAACAACAACAACAACAACAACATGTCAGATTTATGCTGGATAAACTGGAATAGTCCATGGCTGGAGGCACGGGAAGTAGATAATAAGGCTGGTGTGATAACTGAGAAAAGAAATGTTAAAGACTTAGGGCAATGACTATGAGAATGGAGAAGAAGAATGGGATTTGACAGACATTTGTTGTTGTTGTTGTTATTGTTAGGTGCCATCAAGTTGGCTCTGACTCATAGAGACATTATGTACAACAGAACGAAATACTGTCTGGACCTGTGTCAGCCTCACAATCCTTGACAGAGCTGAGCCCATCATTTCAGCCACTGGGTCAATTCATCTCATTGGATCATCTCCTCCCCTTTTTTATTGACCCTTTATTGGTACTTTCATTGACACTTTACCAAGCATGATATCCTTCTTCAGGGAATGGTCCTTTCTAACAACATGACCAAAGTGGGTGAGACAAAGTCTAGCCATTCTTGCTTCCAAGAAGCATTCCATCTGCACTTCTTCCAGGACAGATCTGTTAGTACTTCTGTTAGTCCATGGTATTTACAGTATCCTTCTCCAACACCACAAGTCAGAAACATCAACTCTTCTTTACTCTTCTTTATTCATTGTCCAGAACTCACATGCATAAGACGTGATTGAAAATACCATGGCTTGGGTTAGGTGCATCTTAGTCTTCAAATAGACATCTTTCCTCTTCAGCACTTTAAACAGGTCATTTGCAGTAGACTTGTCCAATGCAATAATTGTCTGGTGTCTTGATTGCTGCTTCCATTGGTATTGATTGTGGAACCAAGTAATATGAAATCTTTAACAACTTCAATCTTTTCTCCATTTATTGTGATGCTGCTTATAGGTCCAGTGGTGAGAATTTTCATTTTCTTTACATTGAGATGCAATCCATATTGCGGACTGTAGTCTATCAGTAAGCACTTCAAGTCATCCTCACTTTCAGCAAGCAAAGTTGTGTCATCTGCATATCACAGGTAGTTAATGAGTCTTCCTCCAATCCTTGGGCCTGCCATGCTCTTCTTCATATAGTCCAGCTTCTCAGATTATTTGCTCAGCATATAGATTGAATAAGTATGGTGAAAGGATACAACCTTGACACACCCCTTTCCTGATTTTAAACCATGTTGTATCCCCTTGTTCTGTTTGAAAGACAGCCTCCTGGTCCATGTACAGGTTCCTCAAAATAGTAAAATGAGAGGCTGAGGAGACTAAGTGCAGATCAGGAGCAAGAGGGAGCAATGTGGAATTCCTCCAAAGTTTTTGCTTGGAGAAATTTGGTGGTATAATCAACTACAAGATAATACAGGGAAATGACAGATCTTGGAGAAATGAGATGTGAGTTGTGGAGGCTATGGCACTGCACAGGTGCTCAGATGGGAGGTCAGGTCTTGGAAATCTAGTTGAGAGTCACTGTCATATATGCAGTGATGACACACAGGACTCATCTTACATGTCAGCTCAGGTCAATTAGGACAGTGGCTGCCAGAGCACTGTGTCATTCGGAGTCTAGAGAAGACGGAAGCTAGAAAAGTATTGGCAGGTTGGGGGAGAACAAAATGTAAAGATAACTCACTATCAGGAATGAGCACATAGATCTATGTTTGGAAATAGTAGAGAAACCAATCTTCCTAAAAGATTGGGGATATGGGGAGGCGGGGCAAGATGGCGGACTAGGCAGAAGGATTGCACAGACCCTCTTCAACAAAGAAAAGGGAAACCAATTAACACAGACACAGAAGATAATC
>NW_006924834.1:9609-12886 GCF_000298275.1 Orycteropus afer afer | reverse complement strand
GAAAGTGAATTTGCTCTGTAAATCTTCACCCAAATCACAATTAAAAAAAAAGAAAAGAAAAAGAAAGTGGGAAAGAAGGGGTTGTGGGCAGGGTCTCAAGGTCAGGCTGTGCAGGTTGTGTGGCTCTGGTGGGGAAAGGCATTTTAAAAATCTACCTTTTTTTTTAAAAAAAATTGAGGTATAATGTACATATAATAAAGTGCACAAATCTTTATACATTGTTGTTATGTGCCGTCAAGTCAGACATAACTCATAGCGACCCCTCCTTGGGTTTCCGAGGCAGTATCACTACGGAAGTAGATTGCTCCATCTTCCTTCTGATTATACATTAGTAAAGGCTAATAAAATTTAATGATGTGTAACCCACCACCCAGATCAAGATATAGAACATTTCTAGCAACTCGGAAGTTTCCCTCAGGGCCACTTCTAGTCAATATCTACCCACAAAAACAAAAAGCAAAAGAAAACAAAAAAATTCAAACATATTGCCCTTGACTTGAGTCTGACTCATAGTCACCCTATAGAAAAGAGTAGAACTGCCCCCATAGCGTTGCCAAGGCTATTATCTTTATGGAAGCAGACTGCCACATCTTTCTCCTGTGGAGCAGCTGGTGCGTTTGGACCACCCACCTTCTTAGTTTGGAGCTGAATACTTTAACCACTGTGCCACCATAGCTCTTTTATCTGCCCCACAAAAGTACCCAAATATTCTGAACTCAATAAGCATAGAAAACTGTATGGGGCAGTTCTACTCTGTCACATGCTATGATTCAAAATCAGTTTGACAATACCTGACAAGAACACCACCACCATAATTAATTTTTTCTTCCATTTTCTTTCCTTCTATGTTCTTAAGGGAGCTCTGGTAGCATAGTGCCTAAGGCACTTGACTGCTCACCAGAAGGCGGTTGAAACCCACCAGCCACTCCTCGGAAGGAAGGTTGGGCAATCTACTTCTGTAGCGATAGATACCATCTCGGAAACCCAAGGAGGGGTCGCTATGAGTTGGGTCCAACTCGCCGGCACATAACAACAACACTATGTTCATAAATGGGCAGATGGCTTTTTGGAGGGCCAGAATTGGTAGGGAAGGCCAGGAAGTGGGAGTGGAGCATTTTGGAACAGCTAAAGGAGATGAACGGGTCTGTCAGTTTGTTGTCCTATGGCGGCTTGTGTGTTGCTGTTAGATTGGAGGCTATGCCACCAGTGTTTCAAGCACCAACAGAGCTACCCATGGTGGACAGGTTTCAGCAGAACTTCCAGACTAAGACAAACTAGGAAGAAGGATGAGACCATCCACTTCTCAAAGAACTGGCCAGTGAAAACCTTATGAATAGCAGTGAAACACTGTCTGATATATTACTGGAAAACAGCCCTGAAACATTATCTGATATAGTGCCAGAAGATGAGCCCCTCAGATCAGAAGGCACTCAAAATATTACTAGGAAAGAGCTGTCTCCTCAGAATAGGGCCGACCTTAATGATGTGGATGGAGTAAAGCTTTCAGGACCTCCTTTTGCTAGTGTGGCATCACTCGAGATAAGAAGAAACAGCTGCAAACATCCATTAATAATCAGAACATGGTATGTATGAAGTATAAATCTAGGAAAATTGGAAGTTGTCAAAAATGAAATGGAATGCATAAAGATTGATATCCTAGGCATCAGTGAGCTGAAATGAACTGGTTTTGGCCATTTTGAATCTGAAAACCATACAATCTACTATGCTGGGTATGACAAATTGAAGAGGAAAGGTGTGGCATTCATCATCACAAACAATGTTTCAAGATCTATCCTGAAGTACAATGCTGTCAGTAACAGGATAATATCCATATGTCTACAAAGAAGACTAGTTAATATTACCATTATTCAAATTTATGCATCAACCACTAAAGCCAAAGTTGAGGAAATTGAAGATTTTTACCAACATCCGCAGTTCAAAATCGACCAAACATGCAATCAAGATGTGTTAATTATAACTGATGATTAGAATGCAAAAGTTGGAAACAAAGGATCACCAGTATTTGGAAAATATGGTCCTGGTGATAGAAATGATGCTGGAGATAACATGATAGAATTTTGCAAGACTAACACCTTATTCATTGCAAATACCATTATTCAACAACACAAATGACAGCTATACATGTGGACTTCACCAGATGGAGTACACAGGAAGCAGACTGACTACATCTGTGGCAAGAGGCAATGGAGAAGCTCAATATCTTCACTCAAAACAAGGCCAGGGGCTGATTGTGGAACAGACCATCAACCGCTCATACCTAATCTACTTCTTCATTTAACTTGAAACTGAAGACGATTAAAACAAATCCATGAGACCCAAAATATGACCTTGAGTATATCCCTCCTGAATTTAGAGACCATCTAAAGAATAGATTTGATGTACTGAACACCAATGACCAAAAACCAGAGGAATTGTGGGATGATATCAAGATCATCATCCATGAAGAAAGCAAGAGGTCATTAAAAATATGAGAAAGAAAGAAAAGACCAAAATGGATGTCAGAAGAAACTCTGAAACTTGTCCTTGAGTGGAGAGTAGCTAAAGAAAATGGAATAATTGACAGTATAAAAGCACTGAACAGAAGATTCAGCTCGAGAAGACAAAGTCAATTATTATGATGAAATGGGCCAAGAGTTGGAGTTAGAAAACCAAAAGGGAAGATACATTTGCTATTTCTCAAGTGGAAAGAACTGAGGAAAAAGATTAAGCCTCAAAGTGCAATACTGAAAGATTTCATGGGCAATATGTTGAATGATGCAGGAAACATCAAAAAAAAAAAAAAAAAAAGGATGGATGGAATACATAGAGTCACTATACCAAAAAGAATCCTTTCAGAAGGTGGCATATGATCAGGAACCAATGGTATTGAAGGAAGAAGTCAAAGCTGCACTAAAAGAATTGGTGAAAAACAAAGCTCTGGGAATTTACAGAATACTCATTGATATGTTTCAACAAACAGATGCTGTGCTGGAGGCACTCACTTGGGTATGCCAAGAGATCTGGAAGACAGCTCCTGGTCAACTGACTGGAAGAGATCCATATTTGTACCCATTCCAAAGAAAGGTGATCCCACAGAATGTGGACCTTATCGAACAATGACATTGATATCACACTCAAGTAAAATCTTACTAGAGATAATTCAACAACAGTTGCAGCAGTATATTTTTTAAAAAAAATTATTTTGATTTGGGTGAAGATTTACAGAGTAAATTCACTTTTCATACAGCAGTTCACATATACTTTGTCTCATGTCATT
>NW_006924834.1:8083-9494 GCF_000298275.1 Orycteropus afer afer | reverse complement strand
TGTGTCTACTTGAGGTAAATGTTTAACTCACATGCCTGTACTTTGTTTGGCTGGCAACCACAGGTGTGGGTTCAATTCCAGACCTGAAGGGCAGCTAGGAGCCATAGTCTCAGTGGTTACACCAGGCTCTATTGGACCGGCAAACCTGGTCCCCACCTTTTTTTTTTGCAGCAGTATATTGACAGAGAACTTCTAGAAATGCAAGCTGGATTCAGAAGGGGACATGAAGCAAGGGATATCATTGCTGATGTCAGATAGTTCTTGTCTCAAAGCAAAGAATACCAGAAAGATGTTTACTTGTGTTTTATCAACTACGCAAAGGCATTTGATTGTGTGGACATTAACAAATTATGGGTAACACTGAGAAGAATGGGAATTCCAGAACACTTCATAGTACTCAGGAAGAACCTGTACACAGACCAGGAGGCTGTCATTCTAACAGAACAAGGGGATACTGCATGGTTTAAAATCAGGAAGGGAGTGCATCAGGGTTGTATCCTTTCACCATTCTTATTCAGTCTGTATGCTGAGCAAATAACCCGAGAAGCTGGACTATATGAAGAAGAACATGACATCAGGATTGGAGGAAGATTTATTAACAACCTGAGATACACAGATGACACAACTTTGCTTACTGAAAGTGAGGATGACTTGAAGCACTTACTGATGAAGATGGAAGACTACAGTCTACAGTATGGATTACACCTCAATATAAAGAAAACAAAAATCCTCACAACTGGACCAATAAGCAGCATCATGATAAATGGAGAAAATATTGAAGCTGTCAAAGACTTCCTATTACTTGATTCTACAATCAATGTCAATGGAAGCAGCAGTGAGACATCAAAGGACGTATTGCATTGGGCAAATCTGCTGCAAAAGACCTCTTTCAAGTGCTGAAGTGCAAAGATATCTCCTTGAAGACTAAGATGTGCCTAACCCAAGCCATGGTATTTTCAATTGCCTTATATGCATTTGAGAACTGGACAATGAATAAGGAAGATCAAAGAAGAGTTAATGCTTTTGAGTTGTGGTGTTGGTGAAGAATGGTGAAAGTACCATGGACTGCTAAAAGAACTAACAAATCTGTCCTGGAAGAGGTGCAAGCCAGAATGCTCCTTGGAAGTGAGAATGGCCAGACTTCATCTTACCTACTTTGGTCACGTTGTCAGAAGGGACCATTCTCTGCAGAAGGATGTTGTGTTAGACTGGGTTCTCTAGAGAAACAAAAACCAGTAAAGCTTATATATATATATAGAGAGAGAGAGAGAGCGCGTGAGAATGAGAGCGAGAGAGAGAGAGAGAGAGAGAGAGATTTATCTTAGGAAAATGGCTCACACACATATAGAAGCTTGCAAGTCCAAAGGTCCTGGATCAAACGTCAAGCTGGAGGCTTTTCCGGGTTCTTGCA
>NW_006924834.1:6917-7523 GCF_000298275.1 Orycteropus afer afer | reverse complement strand
ACCATATATAATCTCTAAATAAGGACAATTATAAAGTCATATTCGTGCCTAACATGATATGCTAACACACATACAACCAAAATGCATTAACCTTACTTATATTTCACAGTTCATAACAGAAGGAAACAAAAATATTTGATGCACATATATAATGAAGAAATATAACAATTACAGTCCTCATTTCTGCAGCTGGTCACGTGGTTGTAGCTGATATTCAGAACTACCTTCTCCCACTACCCATTCTGTATTTCCCTTGCCCTCAGCAAGAACCTCAGCTGGTTGTGGTTCTTTGCCTGGTGGGGTGACCCAAACCTTCATTCCCGAAGGGTCTGGGCCATTAGCAGTTATATCAGAATTGGGTTGCTGTACTTTTCCATTGACTTTAATCACGGGGCATGGTATTACTAAGAGACGTCCTAGAGAATCTCCTGTATTCTAGACATATTCTTCTTTACCTCCATTATGTAAAGCCAACCCAATTTCCCCTTGGTAATCAGGATCTATCACACTTGATAGTACAGTAATGCCTTTCTTTGTCTGTTGATCCAGAGGCATGAGGAAGCCAAAATGGCTGGGTGGCATTCTTAATTTCCAGTTCAATGCAAT
>NW_006924834.1:4385-4987 GCF_000298275.1 Orycteropus afer afer | reverse complement strand
CAAGCCAAAAGCTGTTTCTCAAAAGGAGAGTAGTTATCTGCAGAAGATGGCAGGGCTTTGCTCCAAAACCTCAAGGGTCTGCATTGTGATTCACCAATTGGGACCTGACAAAGGCTCCAAACAGCATCTCTATCTACTACAGACACTTCAAGAACCATTGGATCAGCTGGATCATATGGCCCAAGTGGCAGAGCAGCCTGCATGGCAGACTGAACCTGTTGAAGAGCCTTCTGTTGTTCTGGGCCCCACTCAAAACTAGCAGCTTTCTGAGTCACTTGATACATAGGCCACAGCAACACACCCAAGTGAGGGATATGTTGCCTCCAAAATCCAAAGAGGCCCACCAGACGTTGTGCCTCCTTTTTAGGGAGAAGCCAGATACAATAACTTATCCTTCACTTTGGTAGGAGTATCTTGACATGTCCCACACCACTGGACACCTAGAAATTTCACTGAGGTGGAAGGTGCCTGAATTTTTGCTGGGTTAATTTCCCAACATCCAGCACACATATGTCTCACCAGTAAGTCTAGAGTCATTGATACTTCTTCTTTACTAGGTCCAATCAGCATAATGTCATCAATATAATGGACCAGTGTGATGT
>NW_006924834.1:0-2040 GCF_000298275.1 Orycteropus afer afer | reverse complement strand
TTACATTCCTTGCACCATTATCCCACACCCTCAGTAGCCATTCCCATACATATTCTCCAGGTTTCTGTCTGTACATGTTAGCAAAATCAAATAGGTCTTTTCGGGTATAGTGTACCACCTCCTCAGTCACACTTTCTCTTTCACCTTTTGGGGCTCACTTGGACTTAACTTTAGTTATGGGTCTAGCAGCAACAATGGGTGGTTGAGGCAGTTCCTGAAAGCATTCAGGAATGTCTTCCTTGGCCTCTGGCTCAGACAATGACCCAGCAGGACTGGTTTGGCTAGTCCCATCAAACTGAGGGGGAGGGGATAATGGTTTTACAGTAATTCATTCAGATGGGAGGGATTCAACAGAATTTACAGACTCCATATTCTGATCTTCCTGATTATCTGTCCATATGTCCCTATTCCAGGTTTCAGGATCCCATTTTTTTCCAATCAATGCCCTCACTTTAACGTCAGGCACTGTTCTGGATTGGCAATTTAGCTGGTGTTGTAATTCAGCCACCCTTACAATAAGACTCTGGGTTTGGTTTTCGGCAATATCAGCTCTGTTACTGGAAGATATAAGGCTTTCTTTCAGAGCACAGCTGGAATCACTGAGGTCTTTTATGTGGTGCTTAAGCCGAGACTCAGCAGCTCTGAACTCATCTCGCTCTTTCACCACTTTGTCTACTGTAAGGAGAACCGACCACAAAGCTTCTTTATACTCCTCATTCTGACAAAAGTGCAGAAAAGTATCAAATATCCGATCACCCACAGCGTCACTTCTCACAAGTACTTCATCTATTCATGGTGCTATTTCATGTATTAATTTTGCCACCTCATGCCATGGATTAGCAGGGCCCTGTTTACTAACAGATGCAGGGTCGCTAGTGTCTTTAAGATTAATCAAACTGGAGAACCAATTTAGGAAGCCCATCCTTATGATTTTGTGTCTCTAGAACCACTTCCGGTACCAAATGTGTTAGACTGGGTTCTCTAGAGAAAGAAAAACCAGTAAAGCTTATAGAGAGAGAGAAAGAAATTTATCTTAGGAAAATGGCTTACACACTTACACACATATAGAAGCTGGCAAGTCCAAAGTTACTCGATCAAACGTCAAGCTGGAGGCTTTTCCCAACTCTTGTAACTGCAGGGGCTGAGGAGCTCAAGGCTGGCAGGCAGTACACCAGCTGTTGACTCCACTGAATGACGAATCCAAGATCTCCAGGCCGAATGGTGGACTGTTCACTCACGGACAGTTGTAGGCAGCACAACAGAATACCAATCCACAGAAGAATATTTCTCTTCCCAGGATGTCCCTGGATATACTGGAGACAGGCCACACCCCTAGGGAAACTCCCCTTCAACAGATTGGCCACTCAGAACACAGTCATCTGATCCCATCATGGGAACAACCACCCAGAACTGGGGTCCAGCCAAGTTGGCACACAGCTCCAACTATCACAGATGTCATGTTTGGTAAAGTGGAGGGTCAATGAAAGAGGGGAAGGCCCTGAAAATAGATTGACACAATGGCTGTCGCAAAGGGCTCACGTATAGTAGGGATAGTGAGGCTGACACAGGACTGGGCAGTGTTTCTTTCTGTTGTACATGAGGTCACTATGAGTCGGAGATGACTTGATGGCATATAACAATGACAACATGTTCATAAATACTCTTTCCACAATTCCCTTCCTATTTCATGCTCTCTGATGAATGAGTGAATGTGAGTTTTCGTTAGGATTTTAATTTTCTTTGAATGGCACAACCTTTCAGAGGAAGAGAGCCAGTTAAGATGCGATCACATTCTCTGCAGCATCCTGAGAAGTGCAAATGACAAGTAGTGGAAAATAGTGTGGTGTGGGAGATTTCCTTGATCCATCTAGAATATTTTTTTTCCCTCTTCTAGCTTCTTTTTCTTGTTGTTGTTTTGTTTTATTTATTTATCTATTTATTTATTTATTATTGTGATTTGGGTGAAGATTTACAGAGCAAATTCACTTTCCATACAGCAGTTCACATATATTTTGTCTCATGTCATTGACCACAGTTTAC
>NW_006924833.1:3532-13232 GCF_000298275.1 Orycteropus afer afer | reverse complement strand
GGTAACTATGGGGAGGAAGTGGGAGGGGAGCTGTTGCATTGTGGTAAACTGTGGTCAATGACATGCGACAAAGTATATGTGAACTGCTGTATGGAGAGTGAATTTTCTCTGTAAATCTTCACCCAAATCACAATAAATAATAATAATAATAATAATATATAAAAATAATAAAAATATTGAGAAGCATGTTAGAGTATTTCCTAGTTTCTTTACTTTAATGGTGGTTATGTATGATGTCATGAGATCAGCTCACCATTTATAAAAAGTCCCATCTGCTTCCCCCACAACTCAGCAACCTGAGTTTCTAATAGGCCATTCTATTTTGAACCATGTTTTATAATTTTAAAATACTTTTTAAAAGCTAATTAAATATAGCTCTATAAATAAAGAAAATTTCCTTAAGATATCATTACTATGCAATGAGATGGAAAAAATATATAGTACATATTATGTATGTGGCAAGCTGAGGTTCTGCTGTATTTTACAGTAGTACTTTCTGGCACATTTCCATTTGACTCTCTCCCTGTAACACACAGGGCTGGCCAGGAAACAATTGCATCTCCTCCCAATCCATGATTCACTAGCAGAAGTTGCCTTACCACTTCTGAAAGTTCAATTGTCAAATAATGAACTTCAATCATCTTTGGTTCATCAGACTCATATTTCATTATCTTTCCCTCCCACTCAAGAACAAGATTCAGTTACTTATTAATTTTGAGGGGTTTTTATTAGAGACACAAGGAAAAGATTTCCTGGTGATGTGGGCTGACAATAATAGAAGCACTAACAAGGGAAGTCATGAAACCTCTTCCCCACAATTCTTTGTGAAAAGCAAAATTAAATGGGCCTTGCTGAGAAGTAGTGATAGAAAGAGGTGGGAGATTTGAAATGGGTAAGGTATCACCTAATTCATTCTGTGTTTTTGTAGCAAAAGATTGACTATTATTTTAAAATAAGAAGTAACAAACAATTAAAAGAAGGTGGTCCCCATATTCCTTGTGTTTGTTACCAATTTATGCTAACTACACTCTCACCTTCCTCAAGCCTAACAAGATTTCACCCTGAGTTGTGGTGCAGTATTGACCATTACACAAACAGCAAGTTGAACTTACTTTTGAGTATATGATAGTTTCACTCCTTCGTAGCATGCAAAGACTTTCTGTTGTGGTTAGAATGTAGGATGTCATTCTTTATCGCTCAAGTTCCCTTCTGCTTACTAACTCCATCATAGGACAGGAAGAGAATGAGCTGTGACTAGTTCTCCCAAGTTTCTTATTAAATTATAACAGAATTGGTCTTTGACACAAACACAATCAGTTTTCATATTTTCCTTCTCCATACAATTGACAGGAGCAATCATATGTTTTTACTAAATTGCTGTCATCCAGTGCACATAGCAGCAATCCTTATCCTTAAAGGTGAAAACCAAAAAGCCAAACTCACTGCCCTGGAGTCGGATCCAACTCAGAGTAATCCCTCCTTGGGTTTTCGAGGAGCTATCTCTGCAGAAGCCGATTGCCCGATCTTCCTCGGAAGGAAGGTTCCATTTTAATAAATGGAATCAAAATATAGTTAATAATCTTCCTTCTTTCCAAGGAAGATTGGGCAATCTACTTCCATAGAGATATTGCCTCAGAAACCCAAGGAGGGGTCGCTATGAGTCGGATCTGACTCAAGGGCAGTGAGTTTGTTTTTTTTGGTTTCTGCGTAGTGCCTAAGGCAGTTGCCTGCCAACTAGAAGGCTGGCGGGGCTCCTTTAAAGGTGAAGACAAATATTTTTTCATTTATATGTTTTGCAGATTTGTTTATAATAACCTCATCACTATCAGGTACAAATTTCCATGCAGAGCCATACGTCTGTGCTTTTCTCTTAGGAAATTTGTTATAAAAGCAATGGGCTAATGCTGTTTGGTTAACAGATGGTTTTAAACTATTCAGTGAGAAAAAAATTTTTTGTAATATTCTGAACTTCAAAATCCAGGCAAGTGCTAAAGAGTAGAATCAGGTGAACCTTTAAGTGCTCCAACCACAGTCATCTGTGGTCCCTCCATTTCTGAGTCTCTTAACCAGAATTCCTTCCAATGCCACAGTAGAGATACATAGCTATATTTATTGTACCTGAGTTTTTTTAATTCATAGCGATATCGCAATATTAAAAAAAAAAAAATTGGTCTACAGTCACTACATTCAACCATTTCAGGAGGTAGCATATGACAAAGAACCAATGGTATTTAAGGAAAAAGTCCAAGCTGCACTGAAGGAAGTAGCAAAAGAGAGGGTTCCAGGAATTGACAGGATACCCATTGAGATGTTTCAACAAAGAGATGGAGAGCTGGAGGGGCTCACTTGTTTATGCCAAGAAATTTGGAAGACAGCTACCTAGCCTACGGACTGGAAGAGATGCATATTTATGCCCATTCCAGATGAAGGTGATCCAACAGAATGTGGATATTATCCAACAATATCATTAAAATCACCTGCAAGTAAAATTTTGCAAAAGATAATTCAAAACTGTTACAGCAGTATGTTGGCAGGTAACTGCCAGGAATTGAAGCTGAATTCAGAAGAAGGCATGAAATGAGGAATATCATTGCAGATGTCAGATGGATCTTGGCTGAAAGCAAAGAATGCCAGAAAGATGTTTACCTCTGTTTTATTGACTATGCAAAGGCATCTGACTGTGTGGATCATAACAAATTATGGATAACATTGCAAAGAATGGGAATTTCAGAACACTTAATTGTGCTCATGAAGAACCTCTATGCAGACAAAAAGGCAGTCATTAGAAAAGAACAGCAGGATAGTGCATGATTTAAAATCAGGAAATGTGTGTGTCAGCACTGTAGCCTTTCACCACATTTATTCAATCTATATGCTAAGCAAATAATCTGAGAAGCAGCACTAATGAAGTGCAAACGTGATGTCTAGATTGGTGGAAGACTCTTTAACAACCTGCAATATGCAGATGACACAAACTTACTTGCTAAAAGTGAAGATGACTTGAAGTACTTACTGATGAAGATCAAAGACTACAGTCCTCAGGATGGATTACATCTCAACATAAAGAAAACAAAAATCCTCACAAATGGACCAATAAGCAACACCACAATAAATGGAGAAAATACTGAAGTTGTCAAGGATGTCACTTTACTTGGATCCACAAACTATGCCCTTAGAAGCAGCAATCAAGAAATCAAACAAACAAAAAAGGAATCAAACGACATATCACATTGGGTAAATCTGCTGCAAAAGACCTCTTTAAAGTGTTAAAGAGCAAAGATGTCACCTTGAGGATAAAGGTAAGCCTGGGCTCTAGTGGCATAGTGCCTAAGGCATTTGATTGCTAACCAGAAGGCCGGTGGTTCAAATCCACCAGCCACCTTTGTAAGGAAGATTGGGCAATCTATTTCCGTGGAGATACTGCCTTGGAAACCCAAGGATGGTCACTATGAGTTGAATCGACTTGACAGCAGTGAGTTTAGTTTTTTTTTTTTTTTTACCTGTTGTTTGTTGTTGTTATGTGCTGTCAAGTTGGACCCAACTCATAGCAACCCCTCCTTGGGCTTCTGAGGCAGTATCACTATGGAAGTATATTGCCCAACCTTCCTTCCAAGGAGTAGCTGGTGGGTTTGTTACCTAAGCCGTGGTATTTTCAATAGCCTCATGTGCATGTGAAGAAAGCTGGACAATGAATAAGGAAGACCAAGGAAGAATCGATGCTTTTGAGTTGTGGTGTTGGCAAAGAATACTGGAAGTGTCATAGACTGCTAAAAGAATTAACAAATCTGTCCTGGAAGAAATGCAGCTGGAATGCTCCTTGGAAGCAAGAATGGCCAGATGTCCTCTCACCTACTTTGTCATGTTGTCTTAAGGGCCCACTCCTTGGAGAAGGATATCATGCTTGGTAAAGTGGAGGGTCAGTGCAAAAGGGGAAGGCCCTCAACGAGATGAATTGATGCAGAGGCTACAACGATGGGTCAGGTATAGCAGGGATCGTGAGGATGGCACAGGACCGGACTGTGCTTCGTTCTGTTGTGCATAAGGTCGCTGTGAGTTGGAGACGACTCGACAACACATAACAACAAACTGAAAGTGCTTTACTTATTATTTCATTTAAGTCTCATAACAATGCACCAGATAGGTCCAGTTATATCTGCCTTACCCTGAGGAAAGAGAGAAACAGAACCTATTAAATAACTTTCTCAAAGTTACCCAGGGAGGGACTAGTGGAACCAGGAGGTCCACGTGAGCTTTCATCATCGGAGGTGGATTTTGTGCACAGAAAAGCACATTAATAACTATACTTTGATTCAATTTATTAAAATTTAACTTTAAAATCTGTTTTTATTAAAATGGTTGTTCTGGTTACCTAGTGCCACTCTGACAGGAATATATACCACAAATGGGATGGCTTAAACAAACAGGAGTTTATTCTTACAATTTGGAGGCTTTAAGTCCAAGTTCAAAGTGCCAGGCTCTAGGGGCTGGGTGAAAGCCCCTCAACCTTGGGGTCCAGCTCTGCCTCCTGCTCCTGGCCCACTGGAGCTAGAGGCATTTCTTCACTCAGACAGCTGCTGGCTGCTGAGGCTGAGAAGCCCCAAGGTTGACAAGGAAAAAGGCACAGTCTCAATGTTACCAAACCACACAGCAAGCCATTAACTTAAGTACATTGTAAGTCCCAAGGTCAACAGAGCCTGGCAGGTTGCCGAGCAACGACATGGCTACATGCAGGGTCCAAGCATTGCCATAGGCTAGAGACCATTCCCAAGGCTTCTCCTTAAATACAGGAAGCAGACCACATTCCAAAGGCAGCTACTCAGCCGCTTGTGGTAGATCCCACCATGGAGCTGACTGCCAGTCTCATCATGGGGAATAACTACCACCAGCTGCCCAGCCACTCAGCTAGGCCCAACCAAGTTGACACACAAACATAACTACCACAATTCTACCCTTTATCAACTTGGCACCTGTACAGATCTTCATTGGGTGGCATCTGTACAGGTCTCCTCCACTGGGTAGCTCCAGTCCCCTAGTTCCTGAGTGGCGACCTCACCCCCTTGGCCTGGCAGGCTCCATTCCTCTCCCTCTTGGGCATGGCAGCCCCGCTCCCTCACTCTTGGGCAGTGGCTATAGCTCCATCCCACTGGCTCACATGAACGAGCAGCCCCACACTCCAGAACCAAGTTGATGAAGGCCTGGCTCTTTGAAACCTAGGGGGCTGTGATCATTCCACCCCCAAAGGCCATAGTCCTACCCTTAAGGCTGAGGCAGCTCTGCTTGCATTTCCTTGGTCTCTCCGTTTCTGCCGATTAATGCCCAAGGGCAAACCACTCTGCCAAAAATCTTCTTGCCCCAAAAGTCATTTAGCTTTCTTGCTCCATGGGCCAGCCACCCTGTTACTCCATTTTATATATACCAGTCTCTTCACCAATTAATGCCCCAAGGCAACCTACTTCACCAGGAAACCGCCTAGCCAAAGGCATCAAGCTTTCCCCTCCATGGGCTGGTAAGGCTGTCGCTGTCTCATGCCGGTTCTCTCAGCTCTACTCCTGCAGTCTCTGAGCTCTGCTCCTGCCATCTCTCATGCTGGTCTCTTGCCATCTGTCATACCGTATGCCAGGGTCTCTCTGCCAGGGTCTCTCTGCCAGGGTCTTGGGTCAAGGACACACTCCACTCCTGTTTCCACATTTTAGGTATCTATTAGAGCAGCACCCCACTCTCTCAGTACCAAATTCTGTCCTGGTTACCTAGTGCCACTCTGATGAGAAATATACCACAAATGGGATGGCTTAAACAAACAAGAGTTCATTCTTACAATTTGGAGGCTTTAAGTCCAAGTTCAAAGTGCCAGGCTCTACGGGCTGGGTGAAAAGCCCCTCAACCTGAGGCTCTGCCTCCTGCTCCTGGCCCACAGACGCTAGAGGCATTTCTTCACTCAGACAGCTGCTGGCTGCTGAGGCTGAAAAGCCCCAAGGTTGACAAGTAAAAAGGCACAGCCCTGATGTTACCAAAACCCACAGAAGGCCATTAATTTAAATCTAATTTAAGTCCCAAGGTCGGCAGAGCATGGCAGGCTCCTGAACAACGAGATGGCTACATGCAAGGTCCAAGCGTGCCATAGGCTAGAGACCAGTCCCAAGTCTTCTCCTTAAATACAGGAAGCAGACCACATCCCAAAGGCAGCTACTCAGCTGCTTGTGGTAGATCCCACCATGGAGTTGATTGCCAATCTCATCATGGGGATAAACTACCACCAGCTGCCCAACCACTCAACCAGGTGCAACCAAGTTGACACACAAACATAACTACCACAATGGTATATCAAATAAGAACATTCACTTGTAATTTTTCTTTGATTAATGTTCACATATCTCTTATATTTGACAATTCAAACTAAATATTTAGTTATTATATATTTGATTAATCAGATTCTCTTAGGCACTCTAAATTACAGAGGCAAACAATTCAATCGCCTGACAAAGCAGGTGTATAAAACAAACAAAATCTTTCCCTTAAGTAATATATAAATCTAATACACCTTATCTTTAAATTTAGAAGCTCAAATTCTGTTAAGCACTTCACACATCTTAAAAAACAAACAGAATATTTAAATGAGACTTGACTAGAAGTCTAGTAGCTGAACTTATTCTTAAATTTAACATTAGAATATTAGTCCATAGGTTTTTAGTCTATCAGTTCATTGTTTCTATGTATTCCTAGGGTTACAAATTTATTTGCACAACCAAAAGTAATAAAGTTACCCCTTCAAGACCATGTCCCAGGCTACTTGTCATAAGGACATAGAACCTGGACACTTCTTCTAAGAATTAGTTGGTTGATGTTGGGATAAACCCCTGTTTATGGTCAGATTTTATTTGTCACTTCTCCTGGGCCTCCTAAACCTAGGTGCTTTCAGCTTAAAAATCACATAAGTTTCCATTTCATGCAATTCTGTGACTTCCCAGAAATAACCCACCCCTTAATATTTTGAGGGTTTTCCAGGCCCTCAGGTTTTAACTTCCCTTTGAGTAACTATAAACTGTTTCATTAAGGTCCAGATAATAAAGGAATTTTTAACTCAATACTCAGATCTCAAGTTCTTCCCTTTCTCTTTTAATTTGTATCTTTCTCATCCACCACTATTCTATGGTTATATGTCCCCTTTTTCTGACAGCCCCAAACATCTTTCTCTGCTTTCTATGATAGCTCTACTTCCAACAATAAATTTCTAACCATATTATTTCAAACAAGGAAGTGCATCATTGGGACACTTCATTTTAACTACTAGAAATGTTACTGCAGTGTTAGGCTGTGCCTCTAGGAAGGGCAGAATTAAATAGTCCTCTCCAATGCACAGGAGCCAGCATAAAGTACTTTTCCAGTCATAATGTCATCAGAGCATGAAAATGCCAAGCAACATTCAAAAAGAGGATGAATGTGACCCAAATGTCCTAGGCCTCAGCCGAAATAAGGTCAAGCCAGTTTGCAAGATCATAAGTCACTTCAGCTTAATTCCTAGAAACCCGCTCTCCCCAGCAAATACATCTTTGTATTTGGTTTCTTCATCTTTTCATCTTGCTGCCACTTCAGTGACAATGGCCCCTTGAGATTGACTCTGTGCTAGGCACAGATGAACCCTTCTCTACCACAACTCTGCCCTCAAAAGAGGACACCACATTTCTCCTTGCTCTACAGCTGAAGCGTGGGTCTGGATTTTCCTTAATTTCTATGTTTTAAGTGGGATGGGAGGGAAAAATAGCCCAACAAATTCTTCAAAGTGCCATTAGAAATGGCAACTAGAGACCATGGGCTCCAACTTCAAGATTCTATACTGCTTCCCTGTTTAGGGGTCAGCTCCCTTTTATCTCCAAGAATGATCTAAATATTCCCACACCAAGGTTTCCTAGTAAAACTGTCAAATGCAAGAGAGCGTTCCCCTTTACTCAAGCCTAAGGCCTGCATCCCAAACCCTTATTATCTACCATGTAACTGACTTCTTCTCTAGATGATCCACTCCCTTTGAAGGACTTGGTTCTTACATCCCAGCCTCCAAAACACATTAGAATCATCACTGCTCAGTATCAACACATTTCCCAAATCTGTAGCAACCAGTCTTAACATCACAACATCAGTTTTAAGTACACAAAGCTATACCACACCAAGACTACTCTAAATATTCTCCCACAAAAAGTCAAAATATCAGCCCTCAGTATTTTTCCTACAGCTTTGGAGGGATCTTCTTATGGTATCCTGAGATCAAATTCTTGAATAAGGACACTATAGATGCATACACTACCTCCACAAAAATAAGAAAAAAGGACAAGATCCAGCAAGATGGCAGACTAGGCAGAAAGACTGCACAGACCCTCTTCAACAAAGAAAAGGGAAACCAATTATCACAGACATAGAAGATAATCCTGGACCCTTGAGCCTTGAAGGGAAGGATATAGAAGTGGACCAAACCACAACTAGCAGAAGAATTTGTGTGAAATACCAAAAAAAAGGAGACAGACAGAGCTGCAGTCTGGCAGCAATCCTGAGAGATCCTGACAACACAAACAGCTTGGAGATTCCCAAGTGGTGGTAGGACCTAAGAATTAACCTTAAAATCACCCTGCTAGCCAAGGACTGCACAGAGGATGTACACGGTGACTGGGGAACAAACTGAAAAGGTGAAGAGAAAAGTGGGCTGAGCTGTGGACTTCTGCCAGTGCAGAGGGTCACCATTTTGAAGGTTTAAAAAGCAGCTTGACTACTTTGGATATTTAAAGAGACAGCATTCTCACAGATTCCTGGGGCTTAAGAATATGTTCTGCAATCATGGGAGAAGGAAGGGCTGCTTATGCACAGGGAGACAGCTCAGGGGACAGGAGAGTACAGAGGGATGGACACTGGGAAGTGGTAACTATGGGGAGGAAGTGGGAGGAGAGCTGTTGCATTGTGGTAAACTGTGGTCAATGACATGAGACAAAGTATATGTGAACTGCTGTATGGAGAGTGAATTTGCTCTGTAAATCTTCACCCAAATCCCAATAAAAAAGAAAAAAAAAAAAGAACATGTTCTGCTTTCCAGCAACCCCAAGAACACTCGGGACCTGCAAGACTGACAAGGTACAACTTTCCTCTTGTTACTCTTATACCCCACACGCACTTGGTGAATGGAGGTGTGGCCATCCCCCACTCCCACCTACCTTCTGGGCCCATAGGAACTCCATCACAGTCTGTGCACTCAGATGGAGGCTAGGTGCCCTGCCCTGTCCTCCACCGATTTTTTTTTCCCCTCTTTTTTTATTTTTATTTTTATTTTTTATTTTTTGCTTTCTTTTTTCTGCTGATTAGTTTGCTTGTATATGTCTGTTTTAGAACAATTAATATTATTAATACTTCTATCCTTTTGATTATTATTCTTAATCTTCCCCTCTCAGGTCCTATTTTTCAGCATTTTTTCTTTTCCTTGTGCGTGGTTGAAATTTTTTTTTTTAATTTAAGGTTTTTTTATTTTCTTTTCCTCTTTTTCTTGTGGTTAACCCTGTTCCTTGATTTTCTATTTACATTTTTTCCATTTTTTTAAATTTATTATTCTCCTTCCCTATTTTTTTTTTTATCAGTGCTCTATCCCCAGATATTGCAGGTCTTTTTGTTTTTTCTTCTTTTTTTTCCCTTACTTCTTTTTTTGGTTACCGTTCCTGTGTGATTACAT
>NW_006924833.1:2065-2997 GCF_000298275.1 Orycteropus afer afer | reverse complement strand
CTGGAGAAGGATGTCATGCTTGGTAGGGTGGAGGGTCGACGAAAGAGGGGGAGGCCTTCAACGAGATGGATTGATACGGTGGCTGCAATGATGGCATCAAGTATAGCAGGGATTGTGGGGCTGGCGTGGGATCAGGCAGTGTTTCGTTCTGCTGTGCATGGGGTGGCTATGAGTCGGAAACAACTCGACGGCACTTAACAACAACAACAACAACAAAAGTTGAGAACAACTACTATTAGGGCTGACTGAGTCCCAGGTTGGTACAAACAGTTAATGATGAAAGCTTCTGACAGAATTTTGGTGTTTTGAGTTCACCTAGAAGTGCCTTGGAAGAAAGGTCTGTCAAACTATTTTATAAAAAACTCTATAGAGCACAGTTCTATTATAACATGCATGGAGTCACCATGAGTTGCAATGACTGGACAGCAACTTGTACTCTGTGGGCATGCCCAACTCTAGGATTTGTGTTGCCCAAGGCAAGAGTACAAATGTAGGCCCCTAGCCTACTTCTCTTCTCCTGTCACCCAGTTCCAACCCATGCCTCCAGGGGTCCAAAAGTGATCCTTCTAAAATGCTCCTCTAAGCTCTGTCCACACACCCCCAGGCCTACGAGTTTTCTTAAGAAATAAGACTCAGAAAAGAGGCCTGTACAAACCCTTAGAGCAGATTTAGAGACGTTTAGGCAGAAAAGTAAGGAATCCTGAGTTGTTATGAGTCAGAACCATGGCAACTGGTTTGGTTTAATATGGGTACTAAGAATGTGGTCAAGAAATGGAAGAATAGTCTCCAATGGACATGTCCCCTTGGGCTATTGACTGCTAACCTGATATGAAATGGTAGGCTGGAAAATGGTCAGAATGGGGCCCTATGGAGGAGGAAAGAGTAGTTATTGTTAAGGAAGCATATGTTTACATAAAAAAAAAAAAAAAAAA
>NW_006924833.1:611-1345 GCF_000298275.1 Orycteropus afer afer | reverse complement strand
GTTGGAAAAAGATATATCAAGCAAATGGCAACTGTAAGAGAGCAAGAGTGGCAATATTAATTTCTCATCAAATTGACTTTAAGACAAAAACCACCCTATGAGACAAGGAAAGACATTATATAATGATTAAAGGATCAATTAATCATGAAGATATAGCCATAATAAATATCTACGGACCGAATGAAAGGGCCCAAAAATACATAATTCAGACTTTAAAAGAGTTGAAAAGCCAAATACATGACTCCACTCTCATAGTGGGAGATTTTAATACAACACTGTCTTTGAAAGATAGAGCAACTGGAAAGAAACTCAATAAAGATGCAGAAGAGCTAAATAATACAATCCACCAACTTGACCTTATAGACATCTACAGAGCACTTCACTCAACAGTGACACAATATACTTTCTTCTCCAGTGCACATGGAACTTTTTCCATGATAGACCATATATTAGGCCATAAAGTAAGCCTTCATAAATTTAAAAACATTGAAATACTGCAAAGCATCTTCTAAGATCATAATGCTATCAAATTAGAAACCAACAATAGGAAGATCAACAGAAAAAGAGTAATACATGGAAATTAAATAGTACCCTCCTTGAGAAAGACTGGGTAAGAAAAGAAATCAAAATTGAAATTTGAAAATTCCTCAAATAAAACGAGAATGAAAACACAATATACCAAAATCTTTGGGACACAGCAAAAGTGGTGATCAGAGGCCAATTTATAGCAATAA
>NW_006924833.1:0-511 GCF_000298275.1 Orycteropus afer afer | reverse complement strand
AAATCAATGAAACAGAAAATAGAAGGGCTATAGAAAAAATCAACAAGACCAGAAGTTGGTTTTTTGAAAAGATCAATAAAATTGACAAACTGCTGACAAATTTAACAAAGGAAAGGAGGGAGAGAATACAAATAACAAGAATAAGAAACAAAATGGGTGACATCACAACAGAACCAACTGAAATACAAAGGATATTAGGGTACTATGAAGAACTATACACCAACAAATTTGAAAATCTGGAGGAAATGGACAGTTTTCTAGAAACACAACACTTAAACTAACAGAGATTGATATGGAAAAGTTGAACAGACCCATCACAAAAGAAGAAGTTGAACAGGTCATAAAAAAATTACCAACTGAAAAAAGTCCTGACCCAGATGGTTTCACTGCAGAATTCCACAAAACATTCAGAGAAGAACTGATACCAGTCCTACTCAAACTATTCCAAAACATAGAGAAGGATGGAATCCTCCCTAACCCATTTTATGAAGCAAGCATAACCTTGATACCA
>NW_006924832.1:11125-12855 GCF_000298275.1 Orycteropus afer afer | reverse complement strand
CATCTCATTGAGGGCCTTCCCCTCTTTTGTCGACCCTCCATCTTACCAAGAATGACATCCTTCTCCAGGGAATGGTCCTTTCTGACAACATGACCAAAGTGGGTGAGACAAAGTCTGGCCATTCTCACTTCCAAGGAGCATTCCGGCTGCACTTCTTCCAGGACAGATTTATTGGTTCTTTTAGCAGTCCATGGCACTTTCAGAATTCTTTGACAGCACCACAACTCAAAAGCATTGATTGTATTTCAGCGAGAAATATTTATACATTTGGAATATTCTGCCAGCTCGGGTATTTCTCATTTGACTGAGTAAATTTTTCCATCTGGGTTTATGTTTCAAATGTTAATTTATATTTTCCTCTATAAGTCTTATACAATTTCAAGTATTTCCTCCAATTTCAGTTTATCTTGATTAAGACAGAAATTTAACTACTTTCTTGCAACAAATGACCAAAAATCTAAGTTTCACTTATTTCAGAAGACTTTCTCTTCTCACTGATTTTTATACTTCTGTTATAATATAATAGTTTCTGATTTTACTGGTTTGCTTGTGATCATTCTGCTGCACTGATCTACTTGGACCTAGCCAATTTCACAATGCCAACCACACCTTCATGAGGCATTTTTAAATAGAAGACAGACCAAATCTTTCCCCTTTACTTCTCTTTGTAAAAATTATTTTGCCCATTTTTTCTTGTGGGAAATATGTCTAAGTTGTCCTTCTGATGTCTGCACTCAGCTGTTTCCTTAATAGCAGAACACTGATTTAACTTGGGGTGGCAATATGCCCACCTAAAATCCTCACTATAGGGATTATCATGCACAGTCATTTCCTGTTGCTGGCATAAAAATTATTCCAAAATAGAGGCCTAAAGAACACAATTTTTTCATCTTTTCATTTTGTAAGGTAGAAATCTAAAATGAGCCACAAACCAAGATGCCTGCAGAACTGTGTTCCTTTCTGGAGGCTCTAAAGAAAGATCTATTTGTATTGCTTTTTCCAGTTTCTGGAGGATGCCCACACTCCTTGGTTCATGAATCCACCCTCCATCTCCAAAGCCACGAGTGGTGAGATGAGTCTCACATAGCGTCACTCTGACACTGACCCATCTGCCTGTGTCTGCCACATGTAAGGCCCCTTATTGTTGTTGTTGTTGTTATGTGCTGTCGAGTTGGACCCAACTCATAGTGACCCCTCGGGTTTGTGAGGAGGTATCACTACCAAAGTAGTACCATCTTCCTTCCGAGGAGTGGCTGGTGGGTTTGAACCGCCAGCCTTCTGGTTAGCCATCAAGCGCCTTAGGCACTATGCTACCAGAGCTCCCAAGGCCCCTTATTATGTCCAGTTAATCCAAGACAGTTTCCATTTTAAGGTCAAGTGATTGTTGTTAGTTGTCATGAAGTTGATTCCAACTCACGGTGATCCGATGTGTGTCAGAGTAGAACTGTACTCCACTCGGTTTCCTTTTCTTTCTTTTTTTAAAAAAAGTTTTTATTGTGATTTGGGTGTAAATTTAAAAAGCAGATTCATTTGACACTCAGCAGTTCATACACATTTTGCTTCACAGCATGGATTGCAATCCCAATAATAACAGCACTCTTTCCATCTCCTTCCAGTGACTACCCCTTCCCTTTGTCCTTCTTACCTATGCATTCTTGTCTATCTTTTCCCCATGCAAATGCTGCCTTCTGATCTCTCACAGTTGACTGTTCTCAGGGATTCGTCTCCCT
>NW_006924832.1:6551-7020 GCF_000298275.1 Orycteropus afer afer | reverse complement strand
GTCAGTGAAAAAGGGGAAGACCATTAACGAGATGGGTTGACACAGTGGCTGCAAGGATGGGCTCAAGCATAGCAAGGATTGTGAGGATGGCACAGGATAGGGCAGTGTTTTCTTATGTTGTACACGGGGAGGCTGTAAGTTGGCGCCAACTACATGGCAACTGACAACAAAACAATACCCATCAGAAACAACTACTCATTATCCTGATTTCTTCTAATCTATTTTCAATCCCTATGAATCTGCCTATTGTACATAGTTTATACAATTTGATTTTACTTGGCATAATATTTTCAGGGGGTATCAAGTTTTATCACACATCAGAATCTCATACTTTTTTGAGTAAATAATATTCCATTCTATGCATATAGCACATTTTGTTTATCCATTCTTCTGTTAATGAACACTTGGGTTGTTTATACCTTTTGGCTATTGTAAATAATGCTGCAGTGAACATTCATTTACAACTATC
>NW_006924832.1:4362-5309 GCF_000298275.1 Orycteropus afer afer | reverse complement strand
TGCAATTATTGTCTAATTGGGAAGTGTGAGCCCTCTAACTTTGATTTCTGCACTTGAAGATTATTTTGGCTATTCCATCTCCTTTGCAATGCAAACTTGAAGTTTGAGTGTTCCATTTCTCTAAAAATAGCTTTAGAAATTTTCATTGGGATTACACTGAATCTGTTGATCAGTGTTGTGGAATTGCCATTTTGACAATATTAAGTCTTCCATTCCATGAACACAACATGTCTTTCCATTTGTGTACATCTTCTTGAATTTCTTTCAGCAATAGTTTTTAGATTTCTAGATTTTCCCCCCTCCTGATTTAAATTTGTTGCTAAGTATTTTCTTCTTTTTGATGCTATTGGAAATAGAATGGTATTCTAGATCCTCTTTCCAATTCATGGTTGTGTGTGTTTGTGTTTATTTCCCTTGAAATTTGTTTAGCTTTTAAGGTTTGTATATTTGCATCTTTCATCAAATTTTTGAACTTTTCAGTCATTATTTCTTCAAGTGTGATTTTTGTCACTTTCTCTCCTTTTCCTTCTGGGGCTAGAATTTCTACTCAGCTTGATGGCAAGACTTCATCTGACATATAATCCCACATACCATCACTCTGACACTGACTCTTCTGCCTTCCTCTTCCAGATGTAAGGACTATTATGATTACTTTGAACCTGCTCAGATAATCCAGGGCAATCTCCCATTTTAAGTTCAAGCGATTGTTGTTGTTAGTTGCAAATGAGTTGATTCCAATTCATGTACCCATATGTGTCAGAGTAAAACTGTGCTCTGTAAGGTGTTCAAGGCTGTAGTCTCTCGGAAGCAGATCACCAGCCCAGTCTTCTGAAGTACTTCTGAGTGCCCTCAAACCAACCTTTCAGCTGGTAGTCCAGTTCTTAACAGATTCACTACCCAAGGATATCTAAGGTCAGGTGATATGCAACTTTAATTCCATGTACTAC
>NW_006924832.1:2307-2896 GCF_000298275.1 Orycteropus afer afer | reverse complement strand
ACTTAACATAATCAATGCTATTTTCTAACCTCATGTTGACCAAAATATTTTTTCCCTAGGACAAGCTGCATAAACATTCTTGACAAATAGCTTTTAGTAAACAATTCCTAGCTTGGTGCCTAAGGTACTTGACTACTAAGCAGAGGGTTGGTGGTTCAAAACCACCAGCCACTCCTCAGAAGGAAGATTGGACAATCTACTTCTGTAGAGATACCACCTCGGAAACCCAAGGAGAGGTCGCTATGAGTTGTAGATGACTTGATGGCACATAACAACAATAGAACAAGATAAAAATAAATTCTGACACTTACTCCTTTTTTGTTAAGAGCAGATAAGCTGTGACAAGAGCATGAATTGCCTCTTCAGATTATCAATGAAGAATTCAGGACTAGCTACAGCTTCATTTCAAAGTGGGATTTTGTTTAGATTTGGCACATTTATTTATTTAAATTTTATTGTGATTTGGGTGAAAGTTCACAGAGCAAATTCATCTTCCATACAGCAGTTCACATACACGTTGTCTCATGACATTGACTGCAATGTCCCACAATGCAACAGCTTGCCTCTCACTTCCTCCCCATAGCCACTT
>NW_006924832.1:0-972 GCF_000298275.1 Orycteropus afer afer | reverse complement strand
AGGAGGAGGTATCTACAAGTTTGCACAGGTGAGGAAATCTCTGTTGTCAGGTGCTTTCGAGTCAGCTCCAACTCATAACCACCCTATGGGCAACAGAATGAAACACTGCCCGGTTCTGCATCAGCCTAACAATCCCTGCTATACCTGAGCCCATCGTTGCAGCCACTGTGACAATCCATCTCACTGAGTGCCTTCCCCTTTTTCTATGACCCTCCACTTTACTCAGCATGATATATTTCTCCAGGGAATGATCCAGTCTAACAACATGACCAAAGTGGGTCAGACAAAGTCTGGCCATTTTTGCTTTCATTGAGCATTCCAGCTGCTCTTCTTCCAGGATAGACTTGTTAGGTCTTCTGGCAGGTCCCCTTCACTTTCAGTATTCTCACCAACACCACAACTCAAAAGTATCAACTCTTCGTCAGTCTTCCTTATTCATTGCCCAGTTCTCACATGCATATAAGGCAATTGAAAACACCATGGCTTGGGTTAGGCAAACCTTACTCTTCAAATAGACATCTTAGCTCTTGAGCACTTTAAAGAGATCTTTTGCAGCAGATTTGCTCAATGCAATATGCCGTCTGATTTCTTGACTGTTGTTTCCATTGGTGTTCATTATGGAACCCAGTAATATGAAATCTTTGACAACTTCATTCTTTTCTCTGTTTATAGTGATGCTGCTTATTGGTCCAGTTTTGACTATTTTCATTTTCTTTATGTTGAGGTGTAATCAATACTGCAGACTGTAGTCTTTAATTTTCATCAATAGGTGCTTCAGGTCCTCTTCACTTTCAGCAAGCAAAGTTCTGTTGTCTGCATATATCAGGTTGTTAATGAATCTTCCTCAAATCCTGATGCCACACTCTTCTCCAAACGGTCCAGCTTCTCGGATTATTTTCTCAGCATACAAATTGAATAAATGTGGTGAAAGGATACAACCCTGACACACTCCTTGATTTTAAACCATGCAGT
>NW_006924831.1:11302-12423 GCF_000298275.1 Orycteropus afer afer | reverse complement strand
TTTTGCTTTCTTCACGGATGATATCCTTGATGTCATTCCATAATACCTCTGGTTTTCTGTCATTGGTGTTCAATGCTACAAATTTTTTTTTTTTTTTTTTTCTTCTTTTTTTTTTTTTTTTTTTAATTGTGCTTTTGGTGCAAATTTACAGAGAAGAATTGTTTTATATTAAACAGTTCATATACATTTGATTTCACTTTCTGATTACCATCCCCAACCTTAACCTACTCTCATCCACTCCCTTCCCTATGACCACCCCTTTTAATTATCCACTCCTGTCTACCTGGCTTTCGCACCATTTCAATGCTGGTGCTCTGGTGCCCCATGGCCAATTGCTCCAAGGGGTATATCTCCATTGAGTAGGTGGGTGTATCACCTTTACTTAGGTGTTCTGCATGTAAGTCTCTGTACTATTGGGCTGAGAGCCAATCCTTGGAGGTGAATCCTATCTCAGGCCCAAAGTGTATCTCAGAGCCATAGTATTGGGAGTCCCACCAGACTCCATCTGATCAGTAATTCCAGTTGTTGTGTTTTAAAATTGTGTTCCATGTTTTTCTTCCCACTCTGTCCAGGATCTCCAGATTTGATCCTTTCCCTAGTGGTTGGCATTAGTAGCCAGGCACCATCTAGTTCTTTTGGTCTCGAGGTCCAACATATCCTTGGACTAATTGTTTATAAATGTCCTTGATTTTCCTCACTCTTCTTTGCTTCAAACAAGAGGAGACCATTAGCTGTATCTTATATGGCCACTTGAAAGCTTTTAAGACCCCAGTCGATACTCATCAAAGTAGGCTGTGGAACAAGATTTTTATGTATTATATTGTGACAGTTAAGCCAGGTGTCCCCCAATACTATGGTTCTGAGTCATCAGGCCCAGTGGTTCTCTCTCCCAAGGTTTTTGGCTGTCTCTGAGGGATTACTCCAAGTCTGTCTACTGTTGCTTCTGTAATGATTGTGGTTATTTTGCATCACTAGTGTCTAACATAACCCAGAATGTACAGGCAGTGTAAGAGAAGCTAAATGAGTAGGGTCTTTTGAAAATTAAATACTTATGCATATCAAAAGACTTCTCTAAAAGGGTAAAAAGAGAAGCTACATGTTGGGAGGAAATATTTGCCTAT
>NW_006924831.1:9816-10427 GCF_000298275.1 Orycteropus afer afer | reverse complement strand
ATAAACAACAGAAGCTAATACCAATATATGCATAATACTGCATTACCATAACACCAAAGACCAGGCTATAGATAAATGCATAGACAACTGAGAGGATCAAATGTGGGTCAATGAATCTGAACGTACCCTAGACTAATGACAGATTTAGCTGAAGATAATCTTGCCTAGAAACTAGTGATACAAAATAACCACAATTATTACAGAAGCAACAGATGACAAATCTATTCTTAGGTAGTCTCTAAATTCAGGTGGGATTTAATCAAGGCCATATTTTGCCTCGCATTGACTTGTATTAACTCTCTTCAACTTCATGTTAAACTTGCATATGAGCAGTTGATGATATGTTCAACAGTCAGCTCCTGGCCTTGTTCTGGCTGAAGATATAGATTTGATGCATTGAACACCAATGATCAAAGAACAGATGAGTTATTGAATGACATCAAGAACATCACATAGGAAGAAAGCAACAGATTATTAAGCAGACAAGAAATGAAGAAAGACCAAAAATGAATGTGAGAAGATTTTCTAAAACTTGCTGATGAATGGAGAATAGCTAAAACTAATGGAATAAAATACAAGATAAAAAAGCTGAACAAAAACTGTCAAAGAGC
>NW_006924831.1:7502-9586 GCF_000298275.1 Orycteropus afer afer | reverse complement strand
AAAAAAGAATTAGTTGATGTTCATCTGTTTCAGGAGGTGGGGTATGACTAACAACCAATGGTATTGAAGGAAGAAGTCAAAGCTGCACTGAAGGAATTGGAGAGAAACAATGCTCCAGGAATTAAAGGAATACCTATTGATATGTTTCAAGAAATGGATATAGCACAGGAGGAATTATTTGCTATTCTAGGGCTCGGTTAGCATAGTGCCTAAGGCATTTGACTGCTAACCAGAAGGCTGGTGGTTGAAACCCAGCCACTCCTTGGAAGGAAGATTGGGCAATCTACTTCCGTACTGATAGTGCCTTCGAAAGACAAGGAGAGGTCTCTACAAGTCAGATCTGACTCAATGGCAGTGAGTTTGTTTTCATTTTTTTTTTCAGGAAATTTGGAAGACAGCTGCCTGACCAACTGATTAGAAGAGATCCATATTTGTGCCCATTTCAAAGAAAAGTGGTCCAACAGAAAGTGGAAACTATCAAACCATTTTTTTTTTTAGTATAACACACAAGTAAAATTTTAATGAAGATATTTAAAACATGGTTGAAGCATTACATTGACAAGGAAATTGCAGAAATGCAAGCTGAATTCAGAAGAGGACATAGAAGAAGAAGTATCATTGCTGATGTCACTTGGATCTTGGTTGAAAGCAGAGAATACAAGAAACATGTTTACTTGTGTTTTATTGACTATGCAAAAACATACATTTGTGTAGATCATAACAAATTATGGATAACATTGAAAAGAATGGGAATTCCAGAATACTTCATTGTTCTCATGAGGAACCTTTACATAAACCGGGAGGCTGTAATTTGAATAAAACAAAGAGACATTGCATGGTTTAAAATCAGGAAGAGTGTGTGTCTGGGTTGTTATCTTTTCACCACACGTATTCAATCTCTATGCTGACCAAATACTCCAAAAGGCTGGACTATATGAGGAAGAACACAACATGAGGATTGGAGGAAGACTCATGAATAACCTATGATATACAGATGTCAAAACATTGCTTCCTGTAAGTGAAGATGACTTGAATCACTTATTGATTAGTATTAAAGACTACAGCCTGCAGTAATGATTACACCTCAAAATAAAGAAAAGAAAAATCCTCACAACTGGACTAAAAAGCAGCATCACAATAAATGGAGAAAGATTGAAGTTGTCAAAGATTTCATTTTACTTGGTTCCACAATGAACATCCACGTAAGCAGCAGTCAAGAAATCAGACATCATATTGCACTGGACAAATCTGCTGAAAAAGACCTCTTTCAAGTGCTGAAGAGCAAAGATGTCACTTTGAACATTAAGGTGTGCTACAGCTAAGCCATGATGCTTTCAATCACCTCCTATGTATGTGAAAACTGGACAATGAATAAGGAAGACAGAAGCAAAGTTAATGCTTTTGAAATACGGTGTCGATGAAGAATAATGAAAACACCATGGACTGCCAGAAGAATAAACAAATCTGTCCTGGAATAAGTGCAGCTGGAATGTTCCTTGAAAGCAAAAATAGCCAGACTTCTTTGTCTCACCTTTTTTGGTCATGTTGTTAGAATAGACCATTCCCTGGAGAAGGACATCATACTTGACAGAGTGGAAGGTCACTGAAAAAGGGGAAGACCATCAAGACGATGCATTTGCATAGTGGCTATAAGGATGGGCCCAAGTACAGTAAGGACTACGAGAAGGATGGCACATGACCAGACACTGTTTTGTTCTCTTGTACATAGTGTCACTATGAGTCAGAGCTGATTCAATGGCAGCTAACAACAACAACAACCAACTACTCCCATAGTTATGTTATATTTAATTGGCAAAGTGAATTTTGAAGATACAGTTAAGATCCTTACTGAGATGATTTTGAGTTAATCAAAAGAAATTATTCTGACTGGAACTCTCCTACCCAAAAAACTCTTAAAGGTGATGTTGTTGTTGTTGTTGTTTTCGTCGAGTCGGCCCGACTCATAGCGACCCCTCCTTGGGTTTCCAAGGCAGTATAAAGGTGATAAGAAATGCTAATTAGCCTTTTAAAGGAAACAAGGAACCCTGGTGGCTCAGAGATTAAGAACTGGGCTGCTAAGTGAA
>NW_006924831.1:5076-6312 GCF_000298275.1 Orycteropus afer afer | reverse complement strand
TTCCAATGTTTACAGAAGTAAAGCAGAGCAGCTGGTGGGTTTCAACTGCCAAATTTTTGCTTAGCAGTTGAATGCAACAGCTACTGAACCAGGAAGAGTTCCTTACCATAAGAATAGGATGTCGTAAAGCAATAAATATAGCAGTAAGCTTAGTTTGAAATGTACAGAATAGAGATGAATATAAATGTGTAATTAATGAAGTCTCAGAGTGCATTCAACAAAATGTTAATTGTGGTTATTCCTTGATGGTGTGTTTAATGTTGAGAATATTTTTTTTTTCTGTTTATTTATTTGCACCTTCCAAATTTCTAAATGAGCACATATTTCTAATATAATTATAAGTAATAATAGAAAAAAATGGAAATAAAGAATTGGAAATTTTAATTCCTTAAATATTGTATCTTACATTTATTAGCTGTTGATGAGGATAGAGTATACTGATAGCTAATGAACTGTATTATAGCAGGGCTTTTAATTCTTAGATAATATTTTCATAATTATTTCTAAAATTATTATCTCAATAAACAGTGAAGATAGAACAAGTCTTATGATATAACATGAATATTCATTCTAAAACAAACATAAACTGAAGGGAATCTGACTTTAAAATATTTGCCCTATTTATTGTTGTATTTTCCCTCTTAAAAAACAAAAATTTTAAATCATGATATTTTTTCAAAAATTTGAGAAGGAATGTACTTATTTCTATTTTGCAGCAATGTATGCTACCCAGATTTTCATTTACATTTGTTGCTTATTTTTTATGAATATTTTAATTAAATATTTGTCGCTTATTTTTATGTCAAATATATTATTCATTATACATTAATAATTTAATTATAGAGCTTCTATTTGATTCTTATCTGTATGATTCAGTGTACTGCATTCTAATATTCTATAATGATTCCATTATTTAGAAAAAAGAAAAGAAATCCATTTGGTCTATGTCATAAATGGGAATCCATCTAGTTTAGTGAAGCTTAATTTAATTAAAAAGAATACTATTGGAGTGTTTTATATTTTATGCACATTAATGGTTAGATTTTTTCTTTGAGAATGAAAGAAATTTTCTTTGAGTTTAGTTCAATAATTTTGTCATAAAAAGAAAAGTAGTTAAAAAGTGATAAAATGAACTTTGGAGCTTGAAATAAATAGCTGCAAGTAAATCATAAGCAAAAAAAAAAAGTAGAAAATATAAGTTGAGTCTCAATTTTATGGTTTGGACTAGAAAGTAAA
>NW_006924831.1:0-4191 GCF_000298275.1 Orycteropus afer afer | reverse complement strand
CCCTCAAAATTCATGTCCTTCCCAAAAGTAAACTTCATTTATTCATTCATTCATCCCATCAAATAATCTCAGAAGATTTAACCCATTTTAGCATCAGCTCTTAGTAAAAAATCTCATATTCTGAATTATCTAAAACTAGTATGGGTGAGACTCTGGGTATGTTCCATTTTAGGCAAATTCCTTTCCATCTGTCGACGTATGGAACAAAGAATGAAAGTTTTGTGCTTCTGAAGTACACTGATGCAACAGTCACAAGATAGACATTTCCATTCCAAATAGAAGAAACTGGAGGGAGCAAACACGTCATGCATACAAAGTAAGCCCCAAACCCAGCAGAACAAATTTAATTAATTTTCAAGGATTGAAGATAATGCTCCATTTTCTAAGCAAATCTTGAGAGTGACTTTGCCCTTCAGACTTTGCCCATTGACAATGCTGTCCATATTGTTTGTAGAAGCCCCTTCCTTCCAACAATTTTGGGAAAGTGACTCTACATTTTCAGCTTTGAACTGTTCCATTCTCCTATCTACCTGGGTGGTGACTCCACACCCTTGGACCTGGGCAGCTCCATTCTCCTGTCTGAATGACATGGTATCCATGTACAGTGACATTACTGGGGGTAGGTGGGAAGTGTGGATCCCACTGGGTGACATTGTCAGAGGCAGTGATATAAAAATGACATCAAAATGACTGTCTGTAAAATTTTTGTGCAGAGTTTCAGCAGAAATTTATTATTTTTCCTAAAAATAGCCTTGTAGTTAGTTCTACTTCCATAGTGATACTTCCTCAGAAACCCAAGGAGGGGTTGCTATGAGTCAGATCTGACTTGACGGCACATAACAATAACAGTTAGTTATAGCAATAAAAACATTTTTCATAAGCCCAGTTTACATGTATCAATATATCCAGAAGACTAAAACCCCAAGCTAATTCATTTCTGAATTTTGTGATGTGTACTGGTCAGTGATATCATTATTACCCAACTACAATGATGCTTTGAATAATATGGTTTCATCTGCACATATTACATACAAGAACACACTCTTGTTTTCATAGTTCCTCAATTTTTCAAATTTCTTGGTATTTTAGCTTTAATATTTAGGTAAGTAGTATTGTGAATATACATCAGAATTGTTTTGAGAATGAAGTTGTAGTTAAAAGAAGGAGAAAAATCAAAATGTGTTCCACTCAGTTACTAATAATGTTGAAGTTAATCATGTGTAATTCAAAACTATTTACAAAATAACTTTGCTGTAGTATTCATATAATATAAAAAAAATTATTACATTTAAGCAATTTACAGGTAATATTTGTTACATATTATTCTATGACTGAAATTACAAAAAAATTATATGGTCCTACATGGGAGCAGAGGGATGACACCATGAGTTACCACACTGGTTGACATCAACCTTGGTTGTACCACAGTCCGTGGGTCCTGAAATCTGAGCAACAAAAAAAGACACACTGCTATGGAATCGGATCCGACTCATAGCAACCCCTTCTTAGTTTCTGAGGCTGTATCACTATGAAAGTAGATTGCCCAACCTTCGTTCTGAGGAGTGGCTAGTGGTTTTGAACCTCCAGCCTTCTGGTTATCAGTCAAATGCCTTAGGCACTATACCACCATAGCTCCTGAAATCTGAGTAGCAGCCCTATTTCCTGACATTTCTCAACATTGGATGATGGTCCGCTTCTCTTTGCTTACTGGAATGGCAGTCCCACCTTTTTAAATGTAGATAACATTGATTATACCCTTAGAAATGGTGGTCCTTTTACCATACACTTTTCAGCAGATCTGCTTTGTCTAAACTACTTCTTTGATGGCACTGTCCTTTTCTTGGAGAACAACAGATTTTCATAACTGATAGCTTCATTGGACCATTTCCACCTATAGAATTCCAGGAGATAGACAGTGTTCCTTCATTTTATGCTATACCTGTCCCTTTCAGTGTAAAATAACAGAATTTCTGCAGAAATGGTTGTGTGGGTTAATCAGTTTCTGGTCTAATCTCTTTGACTAAAGAGATACTGTGTACCCACACATGTGGTGAAAGTTACAGGACACACATTCTTCCTTTTTGATTACAGAATTGTCCAAATCTGTAAGTTCTGGTGTCCTTTTGCACAGTTCTTCTCTAAATTTATCTCTTTTCTACCACAAATTATAATAAACTGCAGAACAACCACATTGCCCTTTTAAGATCTTGCTTAAAAATCTCAATAGAATTTCCAAGTTTATCAATTAGATTCCAACAAAATTCATATATATATATATTTACTTCTTTGTAGCAAGAATCACTTTTCTTCCAGTGTTCATTAATATGTTCATCATTTCCTGAAATGCCTGTCCAGAAGCACATACAATATCTGCATTTCTTTCAACATTCTGTTGATGGCAATAGAAGTTTCTTCACAGATCTCAATTCTTTCTTATCCTCCGCCAGAATTTCCCTTTATGTCCATAATTCTACAAAAGTCTGTTCAAGGAAATCTAAGCTCTTCTATCACACATGTCAAAATTCTTCTAGCTTCTACACATTACTCAATTGCAAAACCACTTCTGTTTTAACTGTTCATTAGAGTAGCACCACACTCCAACTATTGAATGTTATCTTATTTTCCTAGAGTGGCTGTAACACAAATACCATATATGGATGATCTTAAAAACAGAAATTGATTTTCTCACAGTCTTGGAGGCCAAACGTCCAAATCAGGTTTTGATTCCTTTCTTGTACTTTACTATAACTATCTACAACAATAACAAAAACAAAAACAGTACTTTTTGTTTTTGTTTTATTTTGCTTTCCTTGATTTGTAGATGAACCTCACATGACATCTCCTTTCCCCTGTGTGTCTGTGTGTGTCTATGTGTATTTGGTGCTCTTTATATAAGTCATCATTTTTGGGACACAATTCAATCCATAACACTACATTCCCCTTTTCTAGGAGGGTACAGGTTTTGATTTTACCAACGAGAGTCACATGAACAATATTTGAAATGTAGAACAAAAAGTGAGGCCATTTTCTGGTGTGAACAGGCACACGGACATTATCAGACAGCATACAGAAGTTGTTCCAAAAACTTCCAAGTAACCCATTAAGAATCAACTACTCAGGTAGCACAGTTATTTAAGGTCCTCTGTGGCACTCTCCCATGATGCATTTCCTGAATTATTGAATGCTAGCAGTGGCCTACAACTGTGTGTGAGTGTATAATCCACCATACAGCCTGGAGATCTTGGATTCATCATTCGTTGGAGTAAACAGCTGGTACAGCCTGCCAACCTTGAGCTTATCAGTCCCTGTAACTGTTATTTTCAAGGCTAAAATCCTTTTGGAACAGATCATCGAGTCTATCTTCAGAGGACTCTCTTCAGAAAATAAAAGAATAACCAACTGACAGAGATACAAAAGATAATCCTGGACACTGAGGATTGAAGAGAACTACACAGAAGTGGAGTAGGCACCAATTAGTGGAAAAACCTGAATAAAAACAGTCATTACAGAGACTGTCAGAGCTGCAGACTGTCAGGTACTCTGACAAGACCAACAGCCTGAATATTTCCAGGTGCTTTAGGGACCTGAAATTTGACCTAAAGATCAGTCCCAATCACCAAGAGCTGCAGGGACAAATACTTTGGTGGCCTATGACTAGGAAAGGAAACAGCAAGGAGGGAGACAGCCTGAGCTGTGGACTTTCTGCTGTCCTGAGGGTGCAGCCATTTTGATTATTTACACGTGGCAGACATTTTGGATATTTAAAGTGACTGAAAAAGGCAAAGGGGATCAGAACAGATTGAGAAGTCGGCCTCAGGGACCCAGATGAGGAGAGGAACCCAGGCCACACCCCACAAGCAGGGAGGCAGGAAGGCGGGGAGAGGACAGAAAAGGCAAAGGGGACCGGAATAGATAGAGGAGTCAGCCACAAGGATCCAGATAAAGGTGGTTGGAGGGTCCAACAGCTAAGGGAGACAAACTTGTCTGTTGGTTTGTCCTACTGTGGTGATATGTTGCTATGAATCTTGAAGCTCTGCCACTGGTGTTTCAAACCCAGTGGGGTGCACATGGTACACAGGTATAAGTTCAGCTTGCAGACTGAGACACACTAGGAAAAAGGAGGAGGCCATCCACTTCTCAAATAATTGGCCAGGGAAAACCTTATGAATAACAGAGAAACACTGTCTGATA
>NW_006924830.1:7391-12319 GCF_000298275.1 Orycteropus afer afer | reverse complement strand
AAAGAAAGTTTCCTACTATGTAGAAATTTTTTCTTGACTTTTTACAATAGTGAACTAACACAATATTTGTCCTACTGTGATTGACTTATTTCATTCAGCATAATGTCCTCCAAGTTCATCCATGTTATGCAGTGTTTTGCAGATTCTACATCATTCTTTAAGTTTGCATAGTATTTCATTATGTGTACTTACCACAGTTTGGTTGTCCATTCCTCTACTGATGGGCATTTAGGTTGTTTCTATCTCTTTGCTATTGTGAATAGTGCTGTGATGAACATGGGTGTGCATATATCTAATTGTGTCCTGCCTCTCACATCTTTAGGATATATAACTAGTAATAGGATTGCTAGATTAAATGGTATTTCTAGTTCCAATATTTTAAGGAATCGCCATAGTGTAAATCCATAGATTCAACAACTGCCTAAGCACATGGCTAAAAGTGGGAGGGAACACTAGCTCTTAGTAATATACAATCTGGAATCTGACCCTCATATCCACAGGCCACCTGAACTCTGCTCATCTCATCCAATAGGGAATAGCCCCTATTCTAGGAAAGGACTCAGTGGCTAAGAGACAACAGACATGTTTAACAAATTTCAGAGCTTAGCTTGGCTTCTCTATCCATTCCCAATGCCCCCATCCTTTCGAACCATACATGCCATTTCACGTAAACAATTAAAGGAAGAGTAGAAAAATTCTGATCCATAGATCTCCAATTGTCATAAAATGAGATGAGCCCTTTAAATTTGAAATGAAAGGTCTTCTCCTGTATTCATGTTCCCTGCTGTCTCTTTCATCTTTAATTCATTAAGTGCAATTCACTTAGTGCTGAACATCACTTGCAACTGATGAGCTGACAAAGTCTAGCCCACTTAGATTTAAACTTTTTTGCATTGCTAAGTCCCTTTGGTGCACAGGTAACTTGTGGCCTTTCTCAGGGTGGAGAAAACTTAACATAACCAAGTTAGTCTATATTGTGTTTTGATCAGAGGAAGCCTCCTAATGACCTCAGATTAGAGAAAAGTTTCAAACTTACAGATGAAGAATTCAAGGGTCAGAAATGGAAAAGGATTCAGGTCATGTTTATGGCTCTCTGGGCTAAGGTCCAATCCCAAACCCTTCCCAGCTAGCCTTTCTCCCCCTCCCAGCTCTGATTACACATATAAGTGAACAAGCAATACAGGGATATAGCAGCCTTACAGTATCATTCAGTAATCAGTAGCATCCCACACATATGCTAAGCATTTTGTGTGATCTAAGTATTTTCCTATTGTCTTGTTTTCCATTTGAATAAACTGTAAAGGATGCAAGGCATGTATTCAAACCCCTCCTCCAATAGATAAAGAAAGAATTATTTAAAGACAGCTATTTAGTATTAGATCTGGGACCCAGAATCCTCAAGAATTATTCCTAAAACAACTATATCTCGGAAGTAGTTTGAAATAGCAGCTTTGGAGTTTGATAGACTTCAGGTTAAAATCTCAATCCAAGTTGTGAGACAGTGGGCAAATTCCCCCTCAGTGCTCAAAGCTGTAAAATCTGCATTGCACAGTAGCTGTGACAAGTTGAGATACTATACGTAAAGTTCCTGGAATCAGGCTTCAACAACAGAAGTCATTAATAACATCATATTCTCTGCAGACATTTATAGGTTGTCTCCGAAAATATCTTGCCAACAGCTCCAGTGTCCATCTGGTGGATCCATGTAGTTCTGGGAAAGGTGATTTCACCCAAGTCTTCTGTTGTGGAACAAATAATTTAAGCTAAGGTAATTTTAGTGTACTACCTGCTCCACTGTTTCTTCTTTGCAAGAATGTAGCACTTATAATTAATTATTCTATGCCTGTTTCTGCTAATAGACTGTGAGCCAATTTTGTTTCTGTATCCCAAGGCTCTAGCCTATTTCTTTATACATAGAGGTGCTCAGTAATTCTTTGCTGAATGAATAAGATCTACCCATGGAGCCACACTTAGTACCTGATATTTGCAGAGGTTGTTTCACTGTTCCCCATTCTCTACATAACTCTTCTTTTATTCTTCCCTGATGTGAGTGGAATACCCAGCCCTGCTCTGGTGTATCTGAGTATGTTCTCACATCACAGATGCATGAAGTAACCAGATAGAAATACAAAGCCTTGTGGCAGCAGGACCAATGCTCAGGAAGTAGATGTCCCAGTCCTTGACTTCAGTGACTTTAGGCAGAACAGTTAGAAGCCTTGGACACCCTTGAGAATGTGCTTTGTTTGGTTGAATGAGTTGCTTAATTTGTAAGAGGTTATTCTCCTCTTATAAGACTTTTCAGACTAGCCCAAGCCCTGTGTCAACCCAATTCTTTAGCAGACTTGGGGAAAAAATGCAAAATAATCCAGACAAGAATTGTTTCAAAATAAGGCGTTGCCAGCCACCCTTAAGTGAAGACAGGGTTCCTATCAGGCAGTGAGCCCCATGCATAACTGAGCCACAAGTATGGACAGTGGGGCAGGTTCTGGGAGATGTGAAAAGACAAGGTGGAAAGGGGTGGATTTCTCTAGGACTACAAGAAGTAGCAGCAAAAACCTTCGTTCTGCACCTTAGTACTACAGCTCTCCCTTTTCATTAGTTGACATTCCCCAAATCCCTCACATCGGGACAGAAATAATGTCTTAGAACTTTGGGCTCTACTGTTTGCTAGATGTGTGACTGCAAGCACATTAACTTCTTTGAACTTCCTTTTCTTTACAAAATGAGGCCAGTAAGTATGCACTACAGAGGGTTGTTCAATTTTTCATGTAACAATTCTTTATGGAAGGCCTATTATGTACCAGGCACTCTGTTGGGCACTGGGACACAGTAATGAATCCCCATGCAGCATGGGCATTCCAGAATTACTTAACTAATGTATGTTGTTGTTGTTGTTAGGTATTGTTGGGTCAGCTCCAACTAATAGTGACCCTATGTACAAAAGAACAAAACACACAGTCCTGCACCATTTTCACAATCCTTGCTATGCCTGAGGCCATCACTGCAGCCACTGTGTCAATCCATCTTCTTAAGGGTCTTTCCCCTTCTTTGCTGACCCTCTACTTTATGAAGCATGATATCCTTCTCCAGAGAATGTCCCTTCTGACAACATGACCAAAGTAGGTGAGATGAAGTCAGGCCATTCTTGCCTCCAAGGAACATTCCAGCTGCAATAATGTATGCAATCTGCTTATATCAGTACTTGATTCATAACAGCCATTGAATAAATGATACCTATTTTTATAAGAGTCTGAGATATAAGGATGTGATGGTTACACAGCCTAGGCTCTGGAATCAGACATGGGTTACAGTTCTTGTTCAGAAAATTTGCCATGGAACTTGGGCAAGTTTCTTATCCTCAAAGTACCTCATTTTACTCACTTGTAAACTAACTAATAATAATCATAACATCCTTATGATTTGGGGAGGATAAAATAAAAGTGATGTGAAACATGAAAAATGTCATCAATGACCCTGAGCTGTAAATGAGGAGGTTGTTCGTTGGTGAATGTCTTGTTGTGCATGTTCTCAGCACAAGAAAAGTAAACAACAACCAAAAAAAAGTGAGTGTGAAACTTCCAGCAAGCTTCTTCCTTATAGGACTAATGACTCAGGATTGAAACAAATCTAGTTGGCTCAAAAATAAAAATCCTTTCAAGAATTATATCTCTTCCGCTGCTTGGAATCTAAAACCAAAAGTAAATAGAAGAACTATTGTTAGAAGGGATGATAATTCTGATGACATTCTAAGAGCAGATATAGAAGGGAAAGACACTTTATAGGTGCCAAGCAAACAGCACCCTTCTTCACATCCATTATAGGTGAGAAAACGATGTCACTGGATCTATGGCCTTTTTCTTATAATACACTCAAATTGCCCTTTTGTGAGGCCCTTCTGTTTGAGCTCCAGCTTTCAGTAGGACCATGATGATTTCCATAATGTTGCTAATGGGTCATATTTCCCATAAGGCTTAGCTCTTTCCACCTACTTGTGTTTCTCTGTTCTTGATAACCTCTGTATTAAGAATACTGCTGTCATTGGCACTTGGAGGGTCAAAAGGATCCTGGACCTACAATGGGACCCGAAGCAACATGATTCCTTGTAGAGAAAGCTGGCATCTGACTGGCTTTTTAAAAGCTGCTTTGTTTAGGTATAATTTACATACAATAAAATTCATGCATGTAATTGTATTTGCCTCTGTTGTCTATAACTTATGTACACGTTTCAGTGTCCTTCTTTTCCCCAATGTCATCATGCTGGTCACAGACTCTTTCCATACCATCCCTCCCCTCATCCAAATCAACATGTGACCCCCAACTAATCCGAAATTTTCCCTCCTTTTCCCTCCCATCCCCAGAAACCACCAAAGTGAATTTATTTCCCTGAGTAAACCTTTCCTTGACTTTTTACAGCAATGGGCTCATACAATATTTGTCCTTCTGTGATTGACTTATTTCACTCAGCATATTGTTGTTGTTGTTAGGTGCTGTGTAGTTGTCTCTGACTCATAGCAACCCTATGCACAGCAGAACAAAACACCACCTGGTCCTGAGCCAGCTCCATGATTCTTGCTATCTTGAGTCTATTACTGCTGCCACCATGTCAATCCATCTCGTTGAAGGCCTTCCCCTCTTTTGCTGATCCTCCACCTTACCAAGCATGACATCCTTCTCCACGGAATGGTCCCTTCTGACAACATGACCAAAGTAGGTGAGACAAAGTCTGGCCATTCTCGCTTCCAAGGAGCATTCTGGCTGCACTTTTTCCAGGACAGACTTGTTAGTTCTTTTATCAGTCCATGGTACTTTCAGCATTCTTCGCCAACACCATGGCTCAAAAGCATCAACTCTTCTTTGGTCTTCCTTATTCATTGTCCAGCTCTCACATGCATATGAGGCGACTGAAAATACCATGGCTTGTGTCAGGC
>NW_006924830.1:2313-4970 GCF_000298275.1 Orycteropus afer afer | reverse complement strand
ACACCTGGAAATTCTTACAGAACATACAAATACACTTGTAGAAACATTGTCTGCCAATGCTATACATGGTCATAGGCACACACTCCCTTGCGTAGACATACCTAATCCTTCAGCCTGTCCACCCATCTATCCACCCATATACCCATGTTTGCCTTCACTGACACTGTATGTGCAAAAGGGTTCATATTTGTTGTCTGTACCTCCCATGCACCTCTCTATGTCTTCCTTTTCATCAATGAAACCATGTTAATCACTCACATTTGGTACATGGCCCTTCCCTACACCAAAATCAATAGCTGTCTCTACCTATTTGGCAGTGTTTCCTCCCTCTCCTCCCCACCCCTGGTAACCAACAAAGAAAATTTCCTTCCATATATAAACCTTCTCTGGAGTTCATACAATAATGGACTGATACAATATTTGTCTTCCTGTGATTAACTTATTTCACTCACAATAATGTCCTCTAATTTCATCCATGTTATGTCATGTTTTGCAGATTCTATGTTACTCTATGACCATGTTAGCTCTGGTAGCATAGTGCCTAAGGCACTTGTCTGCTAACCAGAAGGCTGACGGTTCAAACCCACCAGCCACTCCTCGGAAGGAAGATTGGGCAATCTACTTCTGCAGTGATTCTGCCTCGGAAACCCAAGGAGGGGTCGCTATGAGTCAGGTCTGACTTGATGGCAAACAACAACAACATGTTACTCTTTAGGATTGCATAGTGTTCCATTGTGTGTATGTATCATAATTTGCTTATCCATTCTTCTGTTAATGGGCACCGAGATGGTTTCCATCTTTTTGCTATTGTAAATAGTGCTATGATGAACATGGGTGTGCATATATCTGTTCTTGTCCTGGCTCTCAATTCTTTAGCATATATACCTAGGAATGGAATTGCTGGATCAAATGGTATTTCTAATTCCAACTTTTTAAGAAATAGCCATACTGCATTCCACAGTGGTTGTACCATTTGACAGTTCCACCAGCAGTGTATGAGAGTCCCAATCTCTCCACACCCTCACCAGCATTTTTTATTTTCTGTCTTGGTGAACTTTGCTGCTAGTCCTGGGGCAAGATGGTATGTCATTGTTGTTTTGATTTGCATCCCTCTAATGGCTAATGATCATGAATGTTTCTTCATGTGTTTGCTGGCTGCCTGCATATCTTCTTTGATGAAGTATCTGTTCATGTCTTCTGCCCATTTTTAAATCACATTATTTTTCTTTTTGTTGTTGAGGTGTTGGACTTTTATATAAATTCTGGAGATAAGTCCCTTGTCAGATATGTCATTGCCCAATATTTTTTCCCAATCTGTAGGTTCTCTTTTTATTCTTTTGAAGAAGTCTTTGGAAACACATAAAAATTTAATTTTTAGAAGGTCTGGTTTATCTTCTGCTGTTTGTGCATTTTGGGTTATGCATGATAGTTTATGCCATATATTTGGGCCTCTAAATTTGTCCCTATTGTTTCCTTGAGGAACTTTATAGTTTTACATTTCACATTTAAGTGTCTGATCCATCTGGAGTTCGTTTTTGTGTATCGTGTGAGGTTCAGATCTTGTTTCATTTTTCTACAAATGGGTATCCAGTTTTGCCAGCATCATTTGTTAAACAGACAATCTCTTCCACATTTAATGAATTTCAGCCCTTTGTCAAAGATCAGCTGACTATAGGTGGACAGATCTATTTCTGGGTTCTCAATTCTATTCCATTGGTCTACGTGTCTGTCATTGTACATATAACAGGCAGTTTTGACTACTCTGGCTGTATAGTAGGTTTTGAGATCTGGGAGAGTGAGACCTCCTACTTTGTTCTTCTTTTTCAATAGTGCTTTGCTTATCTGAGATCTCTTTCATTTCCATATAAAGTTAGCGATTGGCTTTTCCATATTCTTAAAGAATGCCGTATGATCTACTATGCCGGGAATGACAAATTGAAGAAGAATGGCATGGCATACATCATCACAAAGTATGTATCAAAATCTACTTTGAAGTACAATGCTGTCAGTGATAAGATAACTTGCAGATGCCTACAACGAAGACCAGTTAATACTACTATTATTCAAATTTATGCACCAACCACCAAAGCCAAAGATGAGGAAATTGAAGATTTTTATCAAATTCTGCAGCCTGCAATTGACTGAACATGCCATCAAGATGTGTTGATTATCACTGGTGACTGGAATGCAAAAGTTGGAAACAAAGAAGAATCACCGGTAGTTGGAAAATATGGCCTTGGTGGTAGAAATGATGCTGGAGATTGCATGATAGAATTTTGCAAGACCAACGACTTATTCATTGCAAATACTTTTAACAACACAAATGGCAGCTATACATGTGGACTTCCCCAGATAGAGTACACAAGAATCAGATTGACTACATGTGTGGCAAGAGGTGATGGAGAAGCTCAATATCTTCAGCCAAAACAAGGGCAGTAGCTGACTGTGGAACAGATCATCAACTACTTACTTGCAAATTCAAGTTGAAGCTGAAGATGATTAAAAGAACCCCACAAGAGCCAAAATATGACATTGATTATATACTTCCTGAATTTAGAGACCACCTAAAGAATAGATTTGATGCACTGAATACCAATGCCCAAAAAGCAGAGAAATTGTGGGATGACATCAAGAACATCATCCATGAAGAAAGCAAA
>NW_006924830.1:0-1168 GCF_000298275.1 Orycteropus afer afer | reverse complement strand
AAGCAAATAATCTGAGAAGCTGGACTATATGAAGAATGTGGCATTAGGATTAGAGGAAGGTTCATTAACAACCTGTGATACACTGACAACACAACTTTGCTTGCTGAAAGTGAGGATGACTTGGAGCACTTACTGATGAAGATTAAAGACTACAGTGTGCAGTGTGGATTACATGTCAATATAAAGAAAATGAAAGTCCTCACAACTGGACCAATAAGTAGCACCACGGTAGATGGAGAAAAAAAACTAAAGTTGTCAAAGACTTCATATTACTTGGTTCTACAATCAATCCCAATGGAAGCAGCAGTGAAGACATCAAAAGATGTATTGAATTGAGAAAATTTGTTGCAAAAGGTCTCTTCCAAGTGCTGAAGAGCAAAGATATCTCCTTGAAGACTGAGGTGCATCTAACCCAAACCATGGTATTTTCTATCACCTCATATGCATGTGAGAGCTGGACAATGAATAAGGAAGACGGAAGAAGAGTTGATGCTTTTGAGTTGTGGTGTTGGTGAAGAATGCTGAAAGTACCATGGACTGCTAAAAGAACTAACAAATCTGTCTTGGAAGAAGTGAAGTCAGAATGCTTCTTGGAAGCAAGAATGGCCAGACTTTGTCTCACCTACTTTGGTCATGTTGCCAGAAGGGACCATTCTCTGGTGAAAGATGTCATGCTTAGTAAAGTGGAGGGTCAATGAAAGAGGGGAAGGCCCTCAATAAGATGGACTGACGTGATGGCTGCAGGGATGAGCTCAGGTATAGTAGGGATCGTGAGGCTGGCACAGTACCGGGCAGTGTTTTGTTCTGCTGTACATAAGGTCACTATGAGTTAGAGACGACTCAATAGCACATAACAACAAAAAATGTTGATGGGATCTGGATTAGGATTGTACTGAATGTATAGGTTGCTTTGGGTAGAGCTGACAGTTTCACAAAGTTCAGTCTTCCTATCTGAGTATGGTATGTTCTTCCATTTATGTAGATCTCTTATGGTTTCTTGAAGTAGTGTTTTGTAGTTTTCTTTGTACAGGTCTTTTGTATCCCTGGTAAAATTTATTCCCAAGATTTAATTTTTTGGTAGCTATTGTAAATGGTAGGAGCTCTGGTAGCATGGGAGCTCTGGTAGCATAGTGGCTAAGACACTTGCCTGCTAACCAGACGGCTGGTG
>NW_006924829.1:13133-13724 GCF_000298275.1 Orycteropus afer afer | reverse complement strand
GCTTGCATGGTTTCTGCTGAGAAATCAGAGCTTATTTTTACTGGCTGTCCTTTGCAAGTAACTTTTTGTTTTTCCCGTGCTGCTTTCAGGATTCTGTCTTTGTCTTCAGTTTTGGTGAGTTTGATGATGATGTCTTCGTGATTTTCTTTTGGGGTCTATCCTGTTTGGGGTTCATTGGACTTCCTAAATGGATATATTCTCATCTTTCATAATACCAGGGAAATTTTCTTCCAACAAACCTTGGACAATTTTCTTGTGGTTTTATTTTTCTCTTCCTGTTTTGAAATTGCAATGACATGTAAGTTATTCCTTTTGATGGTATCCCACATGAACCTTAGGCTTTGTTCATTTTGTTTTGATTTTTTTTTCTGATTGATCCCTTTCCAAACAATATTCAGGTATTTGTCTGAAATCTCATTAATTATGTCATCCATTGTATCAATTCTACTCTTTTGTCCTTCCAATGTTATCTATTTCTGACAATTTAGTATTAATTTTCTGGATTTCTATCTGTATATTTAGAATCATTTCTAAATTTTCATTTATTTTGTCATTTTGTTCTAGTATTTTCTTCCAAAATTCTTCTAGGTT
>NW_006924829.1:10325-11192 GCF_000298275.1 Orycteropus afer afer | reverse complement strand
TCCACTTTTATATCCTTCCCTTCAAGGCTCAGGGGTCCAGGATTATCTTCTGTGTCTGTGTTAATTGATTTCCCTTTTCTTTGTTGAAGAGGGTCTGTGTAGTCTTTCTGCCTAGTTCGCCATCTTACCGGAACTCTCCCCAATGATTTTCTTTCTCACAGTTCTCCCCATTCCTTGCTTTTCTTTTTGCATTTTTCACATTTTTTTCTTCATTATTCTCCTACTCTACCTCTTTTCTCTTACATATTACAGTATGGCAAAGAGTCCAATGAGGAAAGATTTCCTCTAGAGTAGACATTCTGTGACCACTTTCCAGGGAAGGATTTTGTTTTGTATTCTTTTTATCTCTATGGTTAATATATGGAAAATCTACCCAGATATGGTGTTTTGTTTCTTTGCTTTTCTTTTTTTTGGTAATTGTTCCCATGTATTTATGTTGTGTGTTTATTGTCCACTTGCTTTTAGTTTTTTGATGGTTTTTCAATTGTTGTTTTTGTCTAACTGAGTGGGAGACAGCAAACGTGCCCATATAACTCAAGCACAGCCACATCTCCTACAGCTCTACCTACTGAGTGAGAGCCACCACTTCCTTTTCCACCCACTGGCCAGTGATAAACATCCACCAAGGAGATCTGGACGCACTCTTCACTGATCTTCACAAACAGTTAAGAGAGATCTAAATATAACAACATAACAACATCTGGGACCATCACAGTCCACACAAAAAAGCAAGATAAAGTGTTAGATACAAAGGAGCAAGATGCAGATACAGAACACATACCTGAGGAAGAAGCAGCATTGGAACTCCCCAATAAGGAATTCAAAAGAACCCACCAGCCACTCCTCGGAAGAAAGATTGGGAAATCT
>NW_006924829.1:7460-8149 GCF_000298275.1 Orycteropus afer afer | reverse complement strand
CACTCCCTTCTTGATTTTAAACCACGTAGTTTCCCCTTGTTCCGTTTGAATGATAGCCTCCTGGTCAAGGTACAGGTTCCTCATGAGTACAATTAAATGTTCAGGAATTCCCATTCTTCCAATGTTATCCAAAATTTATCATCATCCACATAATCAAATGCCCTTGCATAATCAATAAAACAGAAGTAAACATCTTTCTGGTATTCTTTGCCTTGAGCCAAGATCCATCTGACAGCAGCTGTGATATCCCTTTTTCCCATGTCCTCTTCTGAATCCAGCTTGCATTTCTGGAAGTTCTTTGTCAATATGCTGCTAGAACCGTTTTTGAATTATCTTCAGTAAGATTTTACTTGTGTATGATGTCAATGATATTGTTAGATAATTTCCACATTCTGTGGGATCACCTTTTGTTGGAATGGGTACAAATATGGATCTCTTCCAGTCAGTTGGCCAGGTTGCTATCTTTCAAATCTCTTGGCATAACTGAGTGAGTGCTTCCAGTGAGGCATCCGTTTGTTGAAATATCTCAATGGGTATTCCGTCAATTCCCGGAGACTTGTTTTTCACCAATTCCTTCATTGCAGCTTTGGCTTCCTCCTTCAGTACTCTTGGTTCTAGATCATATGCCACCTCCTGAAATGGATGAATATCGACCAGTTCTTTTTGGTACAGTGACTCTGTGTATTCCT
>NW_006924829.1:4887-5488 GCF_000298275.1 Orycteropus afer afer | reverse complement strand
ATGAGTAAGGCTGATTTTACTCTGATAATGCAGCTCTTGCCCAGTCCTACTTTGAGAGCTTTCTAAGCTAAGTGACTCATCTTCCACCTCTGTATTGGACAATGTTTCCAGACTATTCATAAAGTTGAGCAGTAATGTATCAGACAGTGTTTCTACTATTCATAAGGTTTTCCCTGGCCAATTCTTTGAGAAATGGGTGTCCTCTTCCTTCTTCCTAGTCTGTCTCAGTCTGCAAGCTGAGCTGATACCTGTGGCCATGTGCACCCCAAGGGTTTGAAACACCAATGGCACAGACTCACAGCAACACATCACCACAGTAGACATACTGACAGGCAAGTTTGTCTCCCTTAGCTGTTGGAAACCTCTCCAACCACCCTTACCTGGGTCCCTGTGGCTGACTCCTTGATCTGTTCCAGTCACCTTTGCCTTTTCTGTATTTGCCCTGCTTTCTTGCCTTGCTGTTGTGGGGCATGGCCTGTGTTCCCTCTCTTCACCTGGGTTTCTGTGCCTGACTCCTTGATCTGTTCTGGTCCCCGTTGCCTTTTCTGTCCTCTCCCTGCTTTCCTGCCTTGTTGCTTGTGGGGTGTGGCCTGGGTTCCCT
>NW_006924829.1:0-4482 GCF_000298275.1 Orycteropus afer afer | reverse complement strand
AAAAACACGTAGCAAAATGACAGCAACTAATTCATAATTGTCAATAATTACATTGAATGTCAATGGATTAAATGCACAACTCAAGATACAGAGAGCTGCAGACTGTATAAGGCAGCATAACCTATCAATATGTTGTCTACAAGAGAAACAACTTAGAGATAAAGACAAAAGTAGACTAAAAATCAAAGGTTACAAAAATATACATCAAGCAAATGGCAAGCAAAAAAGAGCAGGAGTAAAAATATTAATTTCTTATAAAATTGACTTTAAGACAAAAATCACCATAAGAGACAAGGTGATGTTGTTGTGTGCCATCGAGTCAGACCCAACTCATAGCAACCTCTCCTTGGATTTCTGAGTGCTAAAAAGGCAAGGAGGCCACGTTTTCTGACCTCCTTTAACTGCACAAGTAGAAAACAGAATCACTATCAGTAGACCAAGGCCCATTACTATGAGGCCAGACAGGCTACCTCCCTCCAGCCCTTTCACCAACCCTGACACCAACCGTTCCTCCCACAGCACCCACCACCTTTCTGTTGTGTTCGATAATTCACTGCAGTGGCCACAGAGAACTCACAGATTATAGGGTTTATTAGGGAAGCACCAGGCTACAATTCAAGTTCAGGAAAAATGCCCAGTCTCTCTCAGCCCGCTGTCTCTCAGCCAAGAGTCTCTCACAGTCTCTCTCCCAGCAGTGTGTGTCACTTGGTGTCTCACTCAGCAATGCATGTCTCTTGCATCTCTTTCCCAGCAGTGCATGTCTCTCAGGAGCACATGTCTCTTTCAGCAGCACGTCCTTCTCAGCCAGCAGTCAGAGAGACTTCTTCTGCCTCTAGGAGGCCTCTGTTTGAGCCTGGCAGAGTAGCCAAACTAACCAATCATAACATCAGAATTCTAAGCTCCTGAGAGAGAGAAAACTTCCCAGAACATTACTTTGTGCTGCTCCCAACAGAAATACTCCAGGTGGATGATTTTAAAAATCAGGAGCTACTCAGTTTCTCACAGCAAATTCCACCATGGAGTTTACAAAGACTTATGGCTAGAAAAGCCATACCAGGTAATTTACTACAGCACACCAAGGCCATATCACTACAGAAGTGAATTGCCCAAACTTCCTTCTCAGGAGTGGCTAGTGGGTTTCAACCACCAGGCTTCTGGTTAGCAGTCAAGTGCCTTAGGCATTATTCTAACCAGAGCTCCCAAGAGACAAGTAATGACATTATATAATGATTAAAGAATTGATTGAACAAGAAGATATAACCATAATCAATATCTATGGCCCCAATGAAAGAGCCCCAAAATACATAAATCAGACTTTAAAAGAGTTCAAAAGGCAAATAGATGACTCCACAGTCATAGTAAGAGACTTTAATACACCACTTTCAGTGATAAATAAAACTGGAAAAAACTCATCAAATACGCAGAACTAAAAAATACAACCCACCAACTTGACCTTATAGACATCTACAGAGCACTTCAACCAACAACAGCACAATATACATTCTTTTCCAGTGCACATGAAACATTCTTCATGACAGACCACATGTTAGGCCATAAAGCAAGCCTTTATCAATTTAAAACATTAAAATACTGCAAAGCATCTTCCAGATCACAATACTATAAAATTAGAAATCAACAATAGGAAGATCAACAGAAAAAGAGCAAACACATGGAAACTGAACAACACTCTCCTTAATAACAACTGGTTAGGTATAAATGGGCTGCTGCTGGGTGATGTGGTGACCATTGTAGCTGGCTCAGGAGCCGAGTGGGCCTCGGCCCTCAGCCTGTCCCACTGTACCCACACTCCCTAACTCCCCACCTTCTCTAGCCCACCTGTGATCACCAAGTTGGCCTCACATCCCCTCGCCCTTTCCCCTTCTCTGTCCACATACCCACCTCCGTCCCTGCCCTGGGGGCCAATGCCATCCACCTTCCATGATGGCTCTGAAGAAAATCCACAAGGAATTGTATGACCTGGCACAGGACCCCCCAGCACAGTGTTCAGCAGGTCGTGTTGTAGATGATATTTTCCATTGGCAAGCTATAATAATGGGACCAAATGACAATCCTTATCAGGGTGGAGTATTTTTCTTGACAATTCATTTCCCAACAGATAATCGCTTCAAACCACCTAAGGTTGCATTTACAACAGGAATTTACCATTCAAATATTAACAGTAATGGCAGCATTGATCTTGATATTCTACGGTCACAGTGGTCTCCAGCATTAACTATTTCAAAAGTACTCTTGTCCATCTGTTCTCTGTTGTGTGATCCCAATCCAGATGATCCTTTAGTGCCTGAGATTGCTTGGATTTACAAAACAGATAGAGAAAAGTACAACAGAATAGCTTGGGAATGGACACAGAAGTATGCCATGTAATTAAAGAAATTGTTGGATAACCTCTAAAAATAAAGATAGGGGAACTCTGAAAGAGAAAGTCCTTTTGATTTTCATTTGACTGCTTTCTATGAGATCACGACTCATCTCCCCCTGTGCACATGTTTACCTGATACAGCAGTGCTATGTGTTGTACATACGTGGAATAACAAACTAGAAATACTGTACTCCTGTACCAACATTGCCTCCCAGCAGAGAAGTGTGTGTGTGACAAGCCAGTTCTGCAGGAGTAATCTAAGTATGAGACTAAAAGCTTTCCTTACTGATTTATATTTGGATAATGGCAAGGTGAGGGGTGGTAGGTATGGTGTGTGCTTGGATGGGAAAGAACAGCTCCACTGACATGTAGGAGAATGTTTTTAAGTGTAATCTTTTTAAACTTTAAAACAGTTATGAAAAAGCAAGGTGAAGAACATGAAACTGTTTCTGCATTCATTTTATTCTGAAGGACCTACATCTTAGGTCACAGTTATGACCAACCAGATTAAACTCTACCCTCACATCCTGTATTTTAAGGTCTAAGTTTAACTGGTAACATTTAAATGGATTGATGGGCTTTGTCCCCAACTCTTTTACATCTTCCCACCCCTTCAACCTTTGTCTATTCAGGCTCTCTTTTTCTCTTCCATATTCTTTGGTTTGTGTGTGGTTTCTCAGTTAATACATAGCTAATAGCTCTTATTTTTCTTATGTTTTTAACCACATAGGTCTATTTGGATGTAAGGGTGAAAATATATTTGATAGAAATACTTGTGTATATTTAATGACCGAATTGCTCCTGTGGAATTTGTACATTCAAGAACGATTAATCTGTGTAACAAACTGATTACTACAGTCATTACATAAAAAAAAGAATGGTTAATAGAAGAAATAAGAAATGAAATTCAAAAATTCTTTAAAGGCAACTATCATGAAAACAACATAACGAAATCTTTGGGACAGAGTGAAAGCAGTGATCAGAGGGCAATTTATAGCAATAAATGCACACACCAAAAAAGAAGAGCCAAAATCAGCACCTTAACCCAGCATTTCCAACAATTAGAAAAAGTACAGCAAGAAAAGCCTACAGTCACCAGAAGAAAGGAAATAATAAAAATATGAGAATAAATCAATGAAACAGAAAATAGAAACAGAATAGAAAAAAATCAACAGGACTAGAAGTTGGTATTTTGAAAAGTTTAATAAAATTGACAAACCACTGTGAAATTTAACATAGGAAAAGTGAGAGAGAATACAAGTAACACAAATAAGAAACAAAATGGATGACATCACAACAGAACCAACTGAAATATAAAGGATAATATTAGGATACTCTATGCCAACAAATTTGAAAATCTGGAAGAAATGGACAGATATATAGAAACACACTACTTACCTAAACTAACACAGACTGAGGTGGAAAAGTTGAACCAACCAATAACAAAAGAATAAATTGAACAGATCATAAAACAAAAATTACCAACAACAAAAAAATGTACTGGCCCTGACAGTCACAGGAGAATTCCAGTGAAACATTCAGAGAACTGACACCAATCCTACTCAAACTATTCCAAAACAGAAAAAGATGGAATCCTCCCAAATTAATGAAGCAAGCATAACCTTGATACCAAAACCAGGCAAAGACATCATTAAAAAGGAAATGTACAGACCAATATACCTCATGAATACAGATGCAGAAATCTTCAGCAAAATACTAGCCAATAGACTCCAACAACATAACAAACAATAATAATAATAATTCATCCTGACCACGTGAGGTTCATATCAGGAACGCAAGGATTGTTTGACATTAGAAAAACAATGAATGTCATCCACCACATGAATAAAACAAAGGAAAAGAACCACATGATCTTATCAATCAATGCAGAAAAGGCCTTTGATAAAATCCAACACCCTTTCCTGATTAAAAAAAAAACCTCTCAGTGAAATTGAAATAGAAGGGACATTCCCTGAATGTTAATGGATTAAATGCACCACTCAAGAGACAGACAGTTGCAGATTGGATAAGAAAACACAACCCATCTATATGCTGCCTACAACAGACACACCTTAGAGATAATGACAAAAACAGACTAAAAA